>NW_008751814.1:969567-1002607 GCF_000715545.1 Opisthorchis viverrini
AGAGACTCTGTGGGTGTTGCGGGACACTCTCCAGTATAGCTCATTGGATCGGTGAGGTGCGCAAACCGTCACACCACGGTAAGTTCCAGTCTCTTCGTGACGGGCTACCATGCGGGAATTCGCGAACTCAAAACTGTCTACTGGATTTTCTTGAAATACGCACAGCTGGTTGTTCTTGGCTTTCCAACATAAATGGGTTTCATTTACAAAGGGAAATCTCCATTGAAAATCGTAAAATCTCCTCACACTGCCAGTATAGAGTTGACATATATCCACTCTTCAAACGAGGATATCAGTTGGATGAAACACACATCTCATTGTCATTGCCTCTAACTCACCACGGCAACCTATATCAGAGCTCAAAGTTTGAACGGATTCTCTGAGACCAAAATGTCCTATACCAACCTTCAGCGTCAGCACTGAATGGGCATTTTGCCAAACTATTCGTTTTGTACCCATCAGTGAGCTGGGTGTCTAGTTTTATTTTCCACTGATGTTAAACGCTACCTATCATTGTACCTTCAAAAGTATGAGTTCCAAACTGTCAT
Organism: Opisthorchis viverrini; assembly: GCF_000715545.1. Classification (NCBI taxonomy): domain Eukaryota; kingdom Metazoa; phylum Platyhelminthes; class Trematoda; order Opisthorchiida; family Opisthorchiidae; genus Opisthorchis; species Opisthorchis viverrini. The sequence continues at coordinate 970,116 of NW_008751814.1, forward strand.
GTCACGGCAGCAGCGGTGGACAAATTGAGATGAGTTGAAAGTATGGCGTTTGTGTATGTGCATCTATGTGTGGACGTGTGAATCATTGGGATTTTCTACTCTTACTCGCTGTCGGATGGATGAATTATCCCTAATTTTAATGGGTACCTGAATAACAATCGTTTTGTTTGTTGAAACCTGGTTCATTTTTCCGCATCATCGTGAACACTCAGTAGTCGGATACCATTGTCTGTTCAAAGAACAAGTAGTGAAAAGTATTTTTTTAGGGCTTTAATCAAACTGATTCGAAAGGCTGACAATAAAACAGCCCAGCGTCCAGCGGCCAATTTTCAATCTGGGGTAGTGGCGCACTGTATTTGACAGAATGAGTTTTCCAGACATGAAAGTGACCAACGAGGAACCGCATACTACTCTGGCGATATTGCACAAGAACACACAAATTTCACCCAGGATTTCGAACTGCCTTTTCATCCGTGAGTGTAAGTTTAAAACACTGCAAAAATCTTCAAAGACGGAGGTGAAATCTTCACGCACAAACCAAAGCCTTATTGGAATACCAGTCTTGTAGGTCTCAATTATCCCTTGATGAAACGAAAAATTGACATGCGTTCACAAGAATTCTATATAATCAGAATTTTTATGTCAGTTGTCCACAAGGTGGATAAGTTCAGTGAATTGCTCTTTACATTCATTACTGCGTGCTATATATTTTAATTTTGTTGCGTTAACTGAGCTCAATTTTGATTCAGGTCCTCATTCTGGTTTATATATATTATTTCTTCCAAGTCAACATTACAGCAACATCACTAGAAGTGACCTTTAGGAGGGGGGATCTATTTGGGGGCGACTGAGTTTTGGAGGACATTAGACATTTTCTAAGACACTTTAGTGGTCAACTTTTTTTAAAGACGTTTTCCGAGTTACAGCAACCTTTCAAGCATTTCATGGCCATTTCAGGAGAAAAATGCCTCTAGGACCAGACGAAATAATTTCTATCTTGAAAACGCTCTGTTGAAAAATCAAAGATGTCTGCACAAAAACGACCTTTACAGATCAAGTAACTTGCAATAAATACATGACGAGGAATAAAACTTGTTTTTTTATTGGAAGCAATGAACACGTTTACACCTCTTTCTCTGGCAGTCGGTTTTTCGATGAAACACTTATTTCTGTTTGAGTTAACTGGTTTCTCGGACCCCATTTTGAGGATTGAAAGACAATTTAAATGCCTCAATAGGTATTTTTTCAAAGAGTGTGGTATAATTAGCATTATATGTACATATATCCTCTTTGATTACAGTGGTGGTGAGGCGCTCATGGAAGAATGGTTAAATGTTCAAACTGCTAGCCAGAAGGTCGCGGGTTAGAGGCTGTTCGAGTTTCGAGAGATGCGCAATGCTGATGAGTCCCAACAAGGATGTTACAACTGTACAGTGTTTCTAGGACTTTCCGCACAGAGTGCTTCCATTTACAGAACGAAGTTTCCATTAAGCATTTTTTCTTGTTTGGCCTGTGGACGTGGTCACCCAAAATTAGCCGTCCTTTATGAGAAGTTTTCATTCAAGTGGATAACTGAATTTTTAAACAAGTATTCGGGTTTCATTTCAAACACCAGATGATATGTGACCATCGTCGAGCTTAAGTGATGATACCTTTGTCTGTCATCGGACAAGTCGGTGTGCTGCGCATTTTATGCATGAGTTCTTACACTTTGGAAGTAAACCTCAGCTGCGCATTTATACGAATGCGGCTAACGATTAAGTAATCGACGATTGGTTCCCTTCAAAGCACCCAAGTAGTAGAAAAACTGTCGTCTTTGCCTGTCTATATTAAGGTTCTTCATTCTCACGTATTCCATGTCATTGTTAGACTCGAAGGCCCAACAATGAATTTAAAAAAACACCTCTAATCCGTAGAAATACAACCGACGAAGTACTACCTTTATTAACTAAAACTCAAGTTTTCAAAATCACCAGAAGTATCTCCTGCACATCTAGGAAATGGTTATCCTTATGTTCCTGGGTCTAACTTTTTCACGTGAAGACTGTCTGGCAGGGTTAAGAAGTTCCCAGTTTTTTTCTATTGCAACTCATTTTTATCGTAACATAATATTTCGAAACATAAGGTATCATCCTTTATTGCTCAGCGACAATTAGAAGACTGAGGAACTGCTTTACTGTGAGAACAAGATTACCGTTTGTTCGTCAGATATTTTTGCAATGTGAAGGCCTTTAGCAGGACTAATAGACCAGAATTTTTCGGCAAACAGTAAATATTTCTTGGGAATACAGACCAGTAAGGTAACTTTATAGGTGAAACTATAATCTTCGCCGTTAGTTTTTCATTATTACGTTTGTGTGTAACAGGAAATCTTAATAATTTATCACACCAAGCCAGCGCTTTTTGCTCTGCTAACGACACGCATTTATTGTCCTCAGCCCAAGCGGAATTCAAATTTCGATAATTCATCTTGGGACTCAAGATTTCGAAGTATGGTGCACGTGGGCATACGTTTTCGTAATAGAATAAGCGAAAATATTATAGACAACCAGCGGACCAAACAGAACGGAACGGCAGTGGGATTCGAGCGTTTGTGGAACTGAGTCAAATAATCTGGACAATCTCTGCTGAAACAACCTTATGTTAATTCTATTACACTGCCATGGAAGTGATTAGATTGTGATGCCAACTGGAGAACCTTAATGTTATTATCTCCAGTGATGCGTTTGAAATCAGAATTGGGAACCCGTGTTCAAATTATTCCACCATTTTTGCGTTTTTCTGGGACTGTCGAAATGGAAAGTATTTTTCATAGGCTTCATAGCTTGAGTGGACAATGGAAAAGGTAAAAATATTCTTCTTGGTTAATTTTAGTGGATATGTTTCATCCGCAACTGATGTGGTACCCGGCTAGCTGGCACACCAAGCACTAATCAGATGAGAAGCTGTGTAATCTTGAACGGTGGTTACCGCGTGTCTGACTGCGCAAATCACCCCTGTACCTCTGTCGTTCAGCACGCAATATAGTTGATTCCGTTGTGGGAGACTTTCTCAAGTTTTGAAACATACACCAGAGATTTCATCCGAGCTGGCATGCGAATAAGAGGAAAATGTGGTGGGAATGTAAATCCCACGGAAGAAGCAGTTAGAGACTCCTTGGTACATTGATGAGCTCGTTTAACAGCTAATAACATGAACTAATTTATTTTGAAACCTTGGTACTTATTCCGATAATAAGTTTAATGTTTTACTCTTGTCTGTCGCCATTTAAAAATGCTGAATAATTTTGGTTATTCTGATTTATTTCCTTAGAGCCTTTGATAAACGAGGATCTCACACGTAGGCGCAGATTGCTTTGTTTCATGTGTTTCCCTTGCTGAAAACGCTCGCTGTAATCGCACATGCTGAATTACTTGCCAGGCTGCCAGGTAAGTGCACGTTTCAATTAAATTTTAAACTATTTACCACAAGAGCTTTGGGTTGGCGTCAGGCGGCATTCGTACCAAGGTAGCTACTTCATGTTACGCACGTGAAGCACGGAAGCCAAAACGCGGCAAGTGTTCCTAAAACATGCAGACAAACTTTCCTAGGACAAAGATAGACTGATTGTCATAAGCTGTTTCATAGGTTTGTTTTTCGACTGACTTTTACGCAACAATGAACAGAAAACAGTAATTGGGCACATTAGCAGCATTTAGCATTCCACACATCCCTTGTTGGAATCTTGGACTACCTTCTCAACGGCGTAAAGCTGCTAGAAGTGCAGTTCACGGAAATAATATTCTGGCGTCGATTTCTTCACAACTCATGAAGCACTAGAGCCACTTGATGGTTAAAACAACGCATTCACTTGTGATCAAGCAAATTTATTTCGAAAAGAACATAACGTAGTAATAATTACAGGCAGAAATTATCTCTTCATAATGGATATTAAGTCGATTGGTTGAATGAGTGGCGCGCGAGTCGCATTCCAACTCATTAAACGTTTATTTATGGTCCATTGATTGTGGAGAGAATCAATCGAATTAAATCATTGTACATGTGTCTCCCAAATGAAAAATTTAGCGTGGAAAGGGACACATTACAATTACCTTATTTCGACACCGCTTTTCCCGCTGACTGAATTATCATCTGAGGATTCTGCGCTCCGTGTCTTGGTTGATGCACAGGTTTAGCCGCCTCTTTACTTAAACCATAACATCTGACGCCTAATATTCTAGTAATTGATCTAGAAACTTTGTTTCCTGGAATCATAAACTGAATTAGGAAGGCCTCCTAATAAACAATCCAACCGAATACGTGGTGAAAACGAGTCGTGCAGGTGGTTCTCGTTAACCTAGGATTTACCCGCCTTAATTAAACGGGGATGGACATATAGCATTTGTAGCAACTGGATTATTTTTCTACGTGTGTGGACGTGCGCGTGATCTGCCTCATATATTTTATACAAGCTCAGTGATTTGGAATATTTTTCTTCTTATACGTCTCTTGGGACTAGCTGCTGAATCAGATCAACAATGATTGGCTCCAGCTGGTGCTTAGTCTACTCTTGTGCACCAAGTTGTAGGCCAAAACATCACGCTCAATTAGAAAAAAAGAACACATGCGATTTTTCATCCCTGGTTTGTCTGCTGCGGCAAAACCCACCTAATTAGGTGGGTGGCACCAGATGTTGTTTGATTACCCCAAGGCGTAAATCGGAGGAAGTGTTACAACTTCCCCTATCCCTGAGATATGCTTAGAGTAAACACGAAGTAAAAATACACACACACGCACAACTACATTTCACCGATCTAACAGTGTATGCGGGTTTGACGAACCAATGGTTAGACCATAACGGAAATGAGATTTAGCACTGGCGACACGCAGTGGACTGTCTACTAATAGAATTAGTTTGAGTGAGTGGCTTTGATTGGTTATCTCGAACAACAATGCTATTAACAAGATATTTTGATTTGTCAGAAAAAATTCGGGTATACTGAGCTTTCAGATACTATTGGTTTGTTGCTCAACGGGACGAAACCTGCATTTTTATGTATTCTGTTACACCTTTTTGTTGTTATGAAGGAGAAAACTTTGTTAAAGGGAAGTGTACGACCATCACGCGAAGAAACGTCCGACACTGGGCGAATGGCCATTTAACCTGACTTGCAAAGGATAGTCCGTTTATGATTGCACTGAAAAGAGGCTCTCCGGATATACTGGAAGTAATATGCCACTTGCTTGTAAGGTGTACTCGACGAATTCCCCAAAACCAACAACGGTTAAATCATTTAAATCGTTTATGCCTCGTCTGATTAACGAGTGCCTTTGTTGATTACAAACTTCCGCCTGTATGAGCACGTGATCAAATGTAGTGTCATTTACAGCGACTACGAAGGTCAATAGGGAGAAATCGATGAAACCGACAGATACACTCATTTGCACACCTATTGGTCTTCCTGAGCAACTCAACTGAATCTTCGTTTATGATATTCTCCAACTGAATGTGCTGCACAAAGGCCGCTTCATGTTTCAGTTTGCGCGATATTCGAGATATCACAGTGTATTTTCATAAAGGAAAATACTCATGAGGTTAATGTGCTGCCAAAGGCCGCTTCATGTTTCAGTTTGCGCGATATTCGAGATATCACAGTGTATTTTCATAAAGGAAAATACTCATGAGGTTGATGAAGAGGGGATGGTTTTGCCACGGTTTGCCTCCATGACATTTTCTACTTGAGTGGTCTCCGATCATGATGAAGAGGAGCAGTTTAGGTTTACAACAACGGTAACGCCCGAATGGGCGACTGCCGCTGAGGATGGTACTCGTGTAACCTACATTTGGTCGCTATTCAAACACCCAAGCACCCTATTCTAAGACTGGTGATCCTTCGTTGCCTTGCTCATAAGTAGCGTTTCCTGAGTTCAAAGAAGGCCGTATCCCTACAGATTGTCACCGAAGTTACAAATTCAATCAACCTTAACGCTAGAGATTATCACTTCCATGTAGCAACGATATTCTGTTGCACAACAAAGTGCGTTGGTCGCTCAAAGCTATCTTTTTCATCCACTTCTTGGGCCTTTGTTAGGCATTGTTAAACAGTCTTCTTCAAAGACAAATAGATTCCTCTCTTTCTACAGAGAGTGAGAAAGACACCCACGGCAAGCCGGCAACTGCGGGACAAACTGGTCGTGAGGAGGTCAACACCATATCCATCGACAAATTATCTCTAATCTTGGAAAAAAAATGAACTAAATAAGAGAATTTTTACCGCTTCTGTGATCTCACTACATTCGATGAAGGCAAAGGAAATTTTCGAGCACATGTGATACCAATGAAAATTGACATGATTGCACTATTTTATGGGGTCATCTCTACGAGAATGGAATTGCGTTTGGTGGATTTCTGCTCTCCCCCATCTGTGCTGATATAGATATCTCTCAGTAAGAATAGCCACTGAAACTATGAGAAGATGGGATTACTACAGCATTTTCAAGCCAGAGCTGATTTGTATCACCAAGATAGCGAGTTCAACCATGTCATCATCACCATCATCAGCAACACATAGACACGAGGACACTTAGGGCCATCAGTCAAGGCCTTTGGCTCAAAAGCCTAACTGCAAGGCAGCGATGTTTGGTGGGACATAAAAATGAATTATGATTTCTCCGAAAAGTCGCCACATGTTCCAACCCCCAACCTAGGAGATTGTGCTTGTCAGACCTCCAACCATTGACCAACCTGGTTTAAGAAACCCTGTAAGTTTCGCGAGAGCACCCTCCAGTATAGCTCACTGGGTCGCTGTGGTGCGCAACCCATCATACCACGGTAAGATCCAACATCTTCGTGACGGTTCTAACCATGTGCCGACATTCCAACCATGGTCACGAGCTGTCACGCGGCCTCTAATTTAGGCACTTCTCTCGGTCTATTGAGCAGAACCGTCTTCATCTTGGCGCTGAACCACCAACAAACTGAGGACTTATTCAACCGCCGTATGGTCATTTCGCTCTGGCTTATTCGAGGTACGAACAAAAGCGCAGTGTGTCCGACTAGATTTTTCAGTAAACAATGTGCTTCCGTAAATGACGCTTTCCTTTTATTTGCCTTGCGTTTGACTGAGTTTTGATGCAAGAACAAAGTCGTCCCAACTCATAACTATAAATCATTCGTACATGCTCTTTCTTCTGAGCGGCGCAAGGCTACCGTTTTTTGTCAGAGGGAGAAGATTGATATAAGTTGGGAGTAGATCAAATTTAAAAAATCGCCCGAAGATTTGCTGTTTGTCGATAAATCTAAGTTAAAAAAGTTCCTGACTTTCTAAAGCACGTTTCGCTGACTTTGCATTTACTTTTCTTTATTCTAATAATTTTTTTCATTCAAACATGTCCCGGAGCTTTGCGGCTTCTCTCCCCATGGATCATCAAACTTGGACATCTAGGTCATGTCAACCTCCGGCTAATCAAATTTACCACACATCAGTACAACTACAAATGGGAATCTCCCATGTCCTTTCTTCAGAGCGCGAAACGTGTCAACCACTCTCATAATTCGCTCATTCAAGTAGCGTTTCGTGTGTGCTGTCCAAATTTGGGTGCCCGGAGCATGCTGATTTGAACAACAGTCTAATAAAGCCTCGGCTGGGGGTAAGGCGTCATGTCGGAAGTGGCAGATGGCACACTGACAAGCTATCTGGACACAAATGTAACAACAACCATCTATAAGCGCATGGTAGTTCATCCAGTGGCTTATAAAATGTTAAAGTTGCCAGCCCCGAGCTTACATTCCCGGCACTCCTGGTCTATTCTTCCTCCCCCTATCCCGACGCAATTATTCTGATTGGTTCATACCAAAGGGGGATTCCAGCTCCACTCTTACTGATGACTGTTGGTAGTTTTCTGGAGTTTGAACCTTGGATGTCTAACATGCGCCCTGTCTAAGGTACAGGTATTATTACCGCTGAGTGAAATGGGCTTCTCATAATCTACTCAGCAAGACAGCACTCCAGGTTAAAATCCCGCAAGCTCTGGCATCTAAATTGTTTTCGCGATCTAAAAAGCGAGTGATGGAACCCTTTTTGATGAACAAAGTTTGCTGTTCCTGTGTCTAAGTTCCGGTCAAGAACGAAGCCACGCTTGCTCAGTTGGCGGTCATCAATCGAAAGGAGCCTATTCATCCTATTTATATGACATAGAAATGCCAGATTGATGGGAGGACTTTTGTCCGTTTAACTTACCGACAGTTGGTGGAGTAAGCACTGACGAATTCTCGACAACGGTTCAATCATCGAATTCCTGAGAGACATCAGGTTTTCAGATTTTAAATTCGAAATCAAAGGGCAAATTTCATGACGGCAAAAGTCCCCTATAGGCTTTATTTTACACGTCATTAGAAACTCCAGAAAGCCCCAAATGCGGAAGTGCACTCAAATAGGCATCTTATCGCCTCTTAAGTGCCGAGATGTCGGAATGACAACGTATCTGTTTCATCGTGTTCCTCACAAAGAACTCTATCATCAACCTTACAATAGAAGGACCTACCGTCCATCCATTTAAATCAGTATTTCTCACTTGTTAATTGTGCTGTAACAATTTTTCTGAATTACGCATTGTGTGGGGAGTCGGCCGGTTTTCAGTTAATCACCCATATTTCACTGGACCGCATAGTAGTTCCACGCTAAATGCGGCGCCTATCTTCCGTATATGATTTGAAGCGCGCAGGTTTTGATTCGTCACTCAAACTGTTCACGGTGTGGGCGGTTTTGAAATTTGAGTTTGCATGCACATGAATCTTGAGTGAACTGTTTTCCGCTTTGCTTTTGCAATTATTCTCTTTAGTCCGCCCCAAAGAGACAGAAAATCTTGTTTTGGGCCAAAGAGAATAAATGTGCCAGAACAGAAGAACTGTTCGGGCGAATCCGACACGACATGAATGTAGGTTCATCCATTTGGCATAATTAGCGGAATCAAGATTTATTTGACCCAGGTTTTGGATATATCTCACACAGAGGAGTTGAAACATTCTTACTGGTTCAAAAATACAGATGAGACTCCTGCGAGCTTACTGGACCCCAAGGCCCAGTTTCCCTTTAAACCCACCCGCATGAATTGGCCTTCTCTTCTGCCGTCCATTCTGCAAGACGAAAGTATTCCACATCAACACCACGCTCGTTTAAACAGTCCACCTCTTATTTTGTCCTGATTCACTTATTTTGGTAAGTCCACACCAAAGAAAGGAAAGACTGGACTCAAGTTTCTCCCTTATTAGAGCTTATCAGCAGTGCATATCCTAAGCATTGTCAGACCTGAAACTCCGGCTACAGCCAATCCACCGGCTCTCACTGGACATATCCGATATATCCTATCTGAGCAGGCAGTAGCATTCACTCTTGAGTGATACGGTCAGTTTACCCAGCGGCTCGAACGATGACTCAATAGCCATCCTGGTTGCGCCGGTCGATTTAACTGTCAGTGCGGTCAGCATGTGAATTCTCTAATGATGAGTGCGAAACACGAGTCCATTGCTAGCCCCCTTTGCACCAAGACAGCTAATAACTTTTCAAACAAGAGCTGTGTGGATCCGAATTCTACAACTACAGCAAATTCACTTGAAGGGGGCAACTGTGGCATCCCAATGACGGCTTTTGGATCATCCTGGTGGCCACTACCCGCAGATTGGAAGCCACTGCTCTTCATACCTTCAGGTCGTTCAGCCAACATTCTTTATACTCTTTTCTTCATTATGAATTCAAATACAGTTATTCTCAATGGCACGAGTACAAATTATAGTGGTAAGACGCGTTAAACAAATCTGATTTATTGTAACACATATTACGGCCATATATACATTGTAATTTCCAAAGAAAACGTATGTCGATTTAGTTGAGATAATGGTGTGTGCGTAGCTAGGAAATTATACAGGTCCTGGCACTCATTACTGAATTGTAAACAATGACACTGTAATGCATGCTTGGTTCTCAAAATGCCCAACAAAATGGTGGAACCCAGCTGAAACGGGGTAGAGGAAAATTCTCTAGTCCACAGGCAATCAGACAAGAGCGAACACTGCCGCATCGAAAAAAGGATCTTTATTATGAGGTGTTCTCTAGCAAGATTTTACTTCAGTTCCCTGGATCCAGCTACTCTCGCTCAGGAAAAGCAGCTCTATACTGAAGCCCCTCTCAAGCAAGCCACAGGTTTCGTTCCGCACCAAGTACCAGACTGTCACCCACCTCTTCAAGATCAGTGTGAAGGTAACTGAATAGGCACTGATAGATTTTTATTGACTGGGGATCAGCCTCAGCTTGACATGAACTCGACTACACATCATGTCTAAGTCACTTGCTACCAGTTCACAATTTTCTACGGTGTTCAGACATGGCCGATATTTCCTGTTTACAACTCCTCCCTGCAGTGACAAAAAGATGGCTTTGTAACTCACGTTGGGATTTCCATTCTACACCTCTCTAAAATTACTCGATCCACCGCTTATTTCGTCTTTAACAATGACGCGGTAATCGAGTAGAAATTTCCAGTAGATTACAAGTGCTTTGAGGATAATGACTATCGCACAGACGGAGCTACCTTTTTTACCGTATTGTTCAGTCACCGCTACCATACCTTCACTTATTAAAAAGACTGGAATAAACAGCACCAGATCAGTGAATACTAAAACTTTAAACTAGCCTTCCGTTTGTCAACGGAGAATTGTGATCTGATTCGTAGCCAAAATCCCCGCCTCCTCTTATTCACTTCTCCGGAAAGTTCGCTGATTTAAGGCGCACAAAATCGAATATAATCCAAGGGCGGGAAATTTAGACTGAAAATGATTTCCACATTGTTATGTGAACCAAACTGCATGTCCCTGGGGGGCCTTGTCAAAGTCTACACGAATACGTTTAAAACGGATACTTTAAGCCGGTTGTCGGATGTCAGTTGTAGGCAGATGCAGAGGATAAAGAACAGCGTGATTGTATGCCTTGCTTGCAGTTCTTCCAAATTTCTCGTTTGCGAAATTTTGAAACAGACCGGAAAAAATCCACTAATTTCTGAAGCGTCTATCTGACAGTGGCTCACTCAAATGAGTCAAATTTTTTTTGTGAATAGTACTCATCATAAAACTGCAAAGGAATTAAATGAAACTCTATGACTCACTAGTCTGGAGCAGATGTGCTTACTGCTGACTATGGTACCGACAAATAAGCCCCTACAAGCTCCATCCCACTAAGAAAACTCATCCGAACCGCAATTGTAATGTGGGAATGGTGATCATTCATCTTGTAGCTAGCAGTCTTGACTGTGGCAGTTTTCGTTTATAGAGGAACACTGAACCCTAAACTATGCACAGTTATCCTCCTAGTTTTCACCAATAGGTCTCTCAACCATGAAGTACGCAGCGGTCTAGCGAGACCAACCATAAAAGCCTGACTAACATGCTTCAGTATTATCGATTCACCCTGCTCACAATATCGATTTCAAGTCCGTATTCTCGGATAAGATGATGACGCGCAATATCACCTGTACCATTTTTTATATCATTTTCTTTGGTATGTAGGGCTTTGGGTCACTAATTTGGATTCGAATCGCCTCTGCGATCCGTAGTAGTTTGGATTGTATCAGCTGTGAACGGTTTGGAGCTATATGTCGTCAGATGTCCACTCTTTGTTGATTATGTAGCTGGTTTCGTTCAGATGTGATGCAATCACAATTGAGCCCAGTGTCTTCTAACCGCCACATCCTCGTATTCCATCCGACAAACACCTTATCGCATTAGCAACAAGTGAGTACACAGAGAAAACGGTGGTAGAAATTGGCAGTTAGCCCTTCAAGAAGGAACCTGATTATGGAGCACAGATTACTGGACCTGTATATCCTATTACTATCGTTGGACGGCTTGTATCAGCTAATCGTGCCTGTCTTTAGCGGTAGATCACAGTTCTCGGCTGAAAGCACCTCCAAAAGGATAACCACAGTAATTATTCCCGAGCCGTTTGGGAATGACCACAATATTTATGTGGTAGGGGTGTATGGATATCATACTTGTTTAAGTATGGCAGAACAAACGACGCAGCTTTCAGGGATAAAAAAGGAACCAACATGCGAGTGACAGATTAACGTTGACACTGGTGTCATTTTATTCAGTGAATTATATTTAGTTGACCGAAATCATCCGTTCAGAACGAAACAGCTGTTAGCTTGCAGTTGAACATGCTTCACATAGCAGTCATTCTGGCGGTGTTTCGACAACAAGGTGAGTTGCTGCCAGCTTGTATGCAGAGTTACTTGGAGTTACTAGGGCTGTGTATTGCTATGTATCAAGAGGCAGAGATAGAAGGTACGCATTGCCTTTTTACTGGGACTTTCTCCTGGTGAATGTCTAGTCTGTCGTTATCTGAACCAAAAGTCACTCCATTCTTCACTAACAATTAACTGGTTCCTGGAGGAAAATTTGCAGACTGAGGAACACCACATAAATTTTGGGTCACATATGGAAGTTGTAAAATGGGGTGAGGGTCAAATTAGCACTTCTTGATCCCCAAAGACCACTGGAGTGCATTCGAGAATGTGAGGTTATGTCCAAATGCATTTGGGCAAACGACACGCTAATACTATTTACTAAGGTGTTTCTACCTTGAAGGGTAGCTCTTAAGATTCCGCATCCCCATAACTGATGTTGTTCCCCAATAAAATCAGCCTACCGGAATATGAAGTTTCAACGGTTTTGTCTAATTTTAGCCCTAATCCGATCCGAACCTCCAAATATGCACCAAATTGAAACGAGGTAGGACAAATCCACTCCTTTACCTATTAAATTATCACTAAGGAAAGACTCAGCTGTAATCCAAATGAATCTCTCGTTCATGATATTCATCAACTGAATGTGCTGCACGAAGGCCACCTCATGTTTCAGTTGGTATGATATTCAAGGTGTCGCATATTTTCATAGCAATTTTGCTAGAAACTCTTCGACGGCTCATGCGTTGGGCTCATCAGATAGGCACAGTCTCTGAATGTCCGGCAACGTAATCTTCTTTATGAGACTAAATTGTAACGAATTTGCAGAATACGCTAATTTGCATACCCGTTTAGCATGCTACACTGTAGAAAACTGATCAGTCTAGCGTTCAAGCACAAGTCTCTTCTAACCAATGCATTTTCTTCGAATGGCCTTCTAATACTTTTCGGAAGAGAGTACTGTGAACAAATAGTTATTAGTTCGAGGACGGTGAAACTTACTCACGAAATAACCTGCGGTGAAGCGTGCGAACCACTAAGGGATAAAAATTCGTGGGTGCAGTGTCAACAGCTCATGAAAAATGTGAATGCAGCCGGTTCATCTTTGTTTATCTGACTATAGAGAATGGTTTGGAGAGGTGACAGTAGTAGCCATAATTACCAAAATGAAGCGGGTAGAGAGAATGTGTAGACTAGATGACGAATCCAACCGTGAATCGATGACGTTGACAGGTGTGCATGCAGTTTTCACGCATCCTCACGCATGATGAAAATTTAAAGAGTGTTATCGGACAAAGCGAATGAGGATTCCACCCATCCACGCTAAATTAGGCCTGGACAGTTCCGATCTATAATTCCATCTTTCCGGACAAGGCTCATGCTCGATGGAACGTTTCGGAAGGACTAAATTAGCAGCATAAGGTAATAGCGCGGTAAAAGACAAGTGATTATTCCCGCACCTCTCATTAAAAGGGACATATCTTTCTACAACCATTTGTCCCCACCCAATATTTGTGCTATTCACATTCAATTGTGTCGCCAGTTATTCACGTTCAGTTGTGTCGCCAAATATAGTCTGTCCTTGTGATTGGTGCTCATCCCAACCAACAGTTTCTCACACCGTAAACTTAATCCACATGTACCCACGCCTAAGTACCCAAACCGGCAATCGGATAAACTTATTCAGAGTACTCAGTACTCAGAGTGGCAGTAGCCGTTTGGATGGCAGAGGTCGCACAAGTTAATTGGGACACTCGCTACACTTTGTGCGCATTCCTAGACTAATTACATCTGAGTGTCTGTGTTATGTACACGTGTTGTCGGTTGAATTGACCTGATAGCTGACACGGCCCGTCCGGGGCCGTGGTTGACTTTACTACCGTGGTGTGACGACCCTGGACTCTGTAGGTCACCTCGTGTATCAGTACATCTGCTGTCATGTTTTATTCTCATCTGTACGCGCCAGATTGTCACCCGGATTTGTTTCCACTTTCTCAGAATGAACAACAGAGAATGTCTAACTTCTCTGCAGCTGCAAGGTTGTCACCGACTGGGTGGACGAATTCGTCTAGGATACCAATACAGCCCACGGTCTACGACTGCATTCCACAGTCTACAGTCAATACGATCTATACAGTTTTATAGGTATCGGCAATCCTCTTATATAGTCTGGGTAGATCTTTTGGTTAGTTGGAGTGCGTCCAGCAAGGTATCATTTGGAATCTCACATTGTTTAGCTGTATGCCGTGTTGTCTGCTATGTTTGATGTGACCTGCAGGTTTGCTATCTCCAACCTGAAGCTAAAGAATGGGTTACAGCACTTGAATCCCAATGTCTCCATAGAAGGATATAGGCTGGTATTGTAAGGCACATGAATGAATAAACTGTTCCCCCATTCGGCTGCTACTCTATTTTCAGTTTGAACTAGGAGGAATGATATCCACTGTTTTCGACAAATACATTCATTTGCAAATCAATTTGGTTTTCACGGAAGACTCAAATGATGAGCCCCAAGAAGGTCGAAACCGGTCGTGGGCTACAGAAGAGTTTTCAGCAACCTTTTGAGTAGTTTCCTATATGAAGATATCCACTGTTGCCCTCACTCTGCTACCATGAACCGTTTCTTTTCCCAGGTAGTTTCCGTTCTTTGCTTTTCCTGTCTGTCCGTAGGTTTTTCTTCTTCAGGTATGTTATAACCCGGGTTTTGTGAGGCAAGGAGATGACCGACTGCCTGTTTATTGTATGTTGATCTGAGGAAATCGTACAAGAATTCAGAGTGTGCAACGGTATAATTGGATTAACCAATTAGAAAACGTGCGAGTTCAGGGTGGTTTTGGTGATTGTAGACATCCTAACTGATCGGTAGGTGTGGACAGAGTCAACGTGACTCACCGGCCAGTGGCGTGACCAAGTAAATAAATCAGGCTGGTCTGTGCAGCGTGATGTCGATCTCCGCAGCTAGCTTCACCACGAATAAGGAATGAGTGAAATGGCTTGTATTATCTTATTCCGTTTTTTTTTCGAAGGGATTTGAAATGGTCGTTTGAAACTGCTGGGCCTTACAAGCTACGAAAACCCAATGTTGGCGAAAAACATTCACTAGCAACTTGACTTGATGTTAAGCCAAGTTTCGTCGGCTTTCTGTGATAGATCTCTACGACCCCAAGGGATCGCAGCTTAGCGGTTCCTCTTTAGAGTTCCCATAATTTTCTACATAGTAAGATTGGACTAAACATATCGACTGTTCTGTTTTTATTTGTTGCTAAGCCAGAGAACTTACGCAGCAGTCACTTTAAGATAAGTACTGCACAATGCGGCATTAGAGCTCGTCAATATCAGTTTATTCTACCGATGCTGGGTTTGAAGTTGTTTTTGTGTTGGTATCCGAGAGTAACTATTCGTGAGAGACCCATTCTGTTCGCATTGCGAAATCTAACTCACTTGTAGGAGAAGGTATTCAACAAGTCACCGAGACAAGTCCCTTAATGGTCCACAGTTCATTTCAGACCAGTTCCAGTGGTATTTCTTTTTGAGATTTGTTAAACGACTCGTTTATAAATATGAAACAGCGTGAAGTTTGTAAGCGACAGTGGGCTATCGGGCCATTTTCACGATAAATTGCTGGTTCACTATGATCACATTAATTCTGTTAACTTACTGAATGATGAGTGGACACACAGACGGCCAGGAGCAGAGAATGATCAAATGTACACAGAATGCATGCCACAGTTTGACACTATGCATGTATCAGGGGCATTCAGATCAACTCTAGGAACACAGGAGCGAGACGATTCATCATATGTGAATACTAACCGGGTCCCGGAAGCTCCTGTGTGTGTGGTACAAGACCGTAAGAATAACCCGTGTTACCCTCATAAGAAGGACCGTACTGTCCGCCAAATAACATAGGGTTTCTAGAAGTAATTTCTGTTTTAAGCGCTCAGTGCAAATCACAAGTTGGTTGTGTCTTTTCACATGACGAGGAGGACGCTGTTCCTAATTTTCATCGTCACAAGGCTCTCGGATGATGCACAGTGCTGACATCTGGCACACAGGCTAGATAGCCACTACTCACTACCAGTTGTGCGTTAGCCTACCCGCAGCAATAGCTCACGTTAATATCTACGGATTTCAAAGCTGAGAGGGGACACAACGAAACTAGGAGGACCACAACTAGTAATTGAGCCACAGGTAAAGGTACAGAGGTCTCAGTCCATATTTGAAAACTTCTCTTTTGCGAAGCATTTTCCGGAATTACCAAACCTTGTTTTCTAGTAAGTACACTCGAGAACACGGTTCAAGAAATCATTTTCGAAGACATCATCGACTTCAGATTGACTGCGGGTAATTTGAACGTGCTTGCGGAATATTGCCCCCATTAAACTACCCAAAGCTGCCGATTAGTAACATCTAAATCTTACGGCTTCACTTATCCACAACACCACCCTAAAAATATAGTCTAACATATTTAAGCTTGCGGTTCTCCGAATAAATTATTTCAGGGCATTATTGATCCATTGACTATCGGTTTCCTCAAGCTACTTACCACGGCACAACTAGACATCTGGGTTCTGTGACACACCTAGAATCAGTCGAATCCAACAAACATGTGCACCACACTGCGAATTACGCTCTCACCCTCTTGGGCAAATTTTCAGCATCGCCACGGTTGGCGCATATCGGAATACCACCCCACCTACATGATTGTACGAAAGATTGAACCACATTAGCCAATCAGAAGACAGACGACGTCGCACTTCCGCACAGCACCGTGCTGATGCACGGGTACCACACCAATCAACATCACTGTGCTCCGGGGCTGATAGGAAGGGGGGACATAGACAAAGACACGGCACAAAATAAAAATTATACCTTCTTTTAAATCGTACAACTTGCACATGTGCTGGCATGTTTTTTGAGCGTGATATCTATTCCGAAAATCTTCGCACAAATCTTGATTATCTGGCTGCTTTAGAACACACCCCATTAGTAAATCAACAAAACCATTTCCCCACGTGGTCACACAAAGCCATTGAGGAAGTGAGTTGTAGCTGGCCCACAAATCCGACCGCTAATCAACACACAAACTACCTAGCCAATCTTTGGGAGTATGCGAACCTTCTTCCATCGTCTTATCAGGATACAACTTGGACTGCGAACACCTCAAGCGGATCGCGAAAACAGGGAGCCGACCAATCCTTCTTCGTCTTACCAGCTTCCCATGAAGTGATAAGTACAGCTATCGGTTCTTCCGTCGTTAAATCAAACAACCCGGCTGATTCTTTATACTGGCAACCGAAAGAGCCGATGGAAGTGATGGATTGCTCTTCTAGTGAGGTACCCGGAGAGGATGGTTTGTTGGGGTCCTTAACTGACTGCATGGCCCCTAGCCCAAAGCAATCAGCTGCACTTGCGGCATATTTGAGCGTGGATAAAAAGAGCACAACCGAAGGGGAAGAATCGAAAGAAGGTGAGTCCAGTTTACAGAGTTACACCTAAAATCGGGTGAAACTGCTCAGATTTGAGGTGTGATCCCCTGCCCACAAGATACCTGGTCCTGTAGAGCATGGTGGTTCTTTGTTCACTGTAGTCGAACAAAGTTAAGTTCTGGATCAATTGTCAGAAGGATGATTTATAGATTTTTGAAGCTCGATATGTCAACGTATCGTTCTAAATCTGATCGAAATCGTGTCGGCTACATTAGCGACAACGAGCATCAGCTACTGCTGTAGAATGCTCGATGTAAATCACATGTAAACACATGAGGAATTCCACTCGGTATTCACACCCATATAAGTCGTTGAACGGATATTAAGGTATCGGTTCGGGATATAGCTGCACGAGTTAAGTTGAAAAGATGAAAATTATAACCATTCCAACCATCACCGGCGGTACACGTTGAACGAACTGCTAGCTCGGCGCGAATGGGCTACTTTCACTGAAGACTAGTTTTGAAATACAAGGAAGCATCAGCTAGGCAGCTGAATGATTCTTCGTTTGGACGTTGCACCACCGACTTGCAGACAACGCAAAACCATGTTAGCGCATTGTTTTACGGAGCCTATGCGCCTTGGCTGGATGTCGTCCTTCCTGGTCATGTTACTCATACGTCGTAAGTAGCCCCATATCAAAATACCGAAGACTTTCATCAGTGTCTGGCAATCAAGCTTTCTAGTTCACATAAATTCGTGCTCGGACTGATCAGCTCTTGATCAACTCTTGCCCAAGATCGACCTCTTACCACTTACTTCTCCAGAAGAAATATCACTAAGACTGTTTCCTCAACATGTTATTTGGGGTTTTACTCCAATACGAAGGCGGAAAGGAACAAGACAAGTAAGAATATTCTAATTGTACTTCCATTGAAAATAGCAACAACGAACACCGATTAAACGCACTGCCAGTACTTTGTGAAAAAGTTATTTTGATTGCGCGGGACCCTCTGTATTTTGCCTCGACCTGAGCACTGCCCATGTGGGCTAGTAGTTTCTTGCGTAAACCGCTTTCGTCTTAATAATTCGGCATTCTTGCCAACTTTTTGGATATTCGCTTCTCTTACTCGACGGAAAATACCTGAAAATGACAAACAACTTAAGCGTATGGATCCAATCAGAGCATAAGTTTGACAGGAACTCAGAGACTGCGCCCCTGTTATGAGCCCCAAACAGGACGATACCGTTCATGGGCTGTCGAAGAGCTTTTAGCGTTCATCCAGAACATGTGCGGTGTTGTGCGTCTCTATAATGCACAATATTTATCTTCCTTAGAGCCACCAGTGAAATCACCCTGCTACCTGAGGCCGTTCGTGAAAACGATATGAGGTGTTTTCGGTCAAAAAGGGCAAACACGCCTTGAATAGAAATAATAATAATAAAAATAACGATAAAAATAACTGTTCAGCCGTAAAACCTTTCCGATGCCTTCTGCCATGCCAACCTAAGGAAGCCCGAAGACTGAGATACCGCCAGGTTGCCCAAGTCTTGACAAGCGAAGTCGAGAATTCGGTATCGGAATCAAACGATAGAACCTCCGGTCAGTAGATTAGCGATTTAGTCACTGGACCTTCCCGAGAACGGGGAAAATTTCAGCTATTCCGCTTTATTCAGCAAGTGGAGTGAGGTCAGCTTCACAGTGAAAAGCAAACCAATTGTACGGTGTTGTTTATTTCTGTTATTATTCAGTGACGCAAAGATTTTTCCATCCGGTTACTTACAGATTTTCTAGTATGAAACCTACATACTACAGAAAGATCGAATGGCAAAGCTTGCTTCCTTAACGTTGTGTCTTGAAAATAAGTCCAAATTTAATGCAAAAATCATGGACAATCAAGACGGTTTCACTTCAGGGTTTCTTTGACGGAGTCTCCCTATTGTGATAGAGAAAGAAACTATGAAAACAACACTTTATATTGACTCAGCAGACGAACTTTGAGAGTCCTCCCCTTTATTCTGTACAAGATGCCACTGAACTTCACGGTTATTTATTAATTTGCACAAACAAGCCGATGTTCAGCTGTTGTTTACACGTATACATCCGCAGGTTATCCATAAAAGCAAATTCATTCCTCGTAACATTTCTTCTTATTCTTCATTCAGCTCCAGTTTTCTATGGTTGTACCGATAAGTTTGATGTAATACAATGCGCATTCTTATGACCTTCTAAAAAGCTATTGGAAGCATTTCTCTTGAGATGAACAGGCCTCCAGTCATGCTGTTTTCGAAATATTCTAGGGAGATATTGCATGGCTTTCTTCCACCAAAGCTAAATTTTTGCTTTGGAGGACGGTTAGTTGGAAAACAATAAATAATTTCTGGTGAAGGCGTTTAACCATATTCGCATTTAACTTCTGATGGTCATCGTTCAGTTTTGACGTGCTTTCGATGCTAAGCTGTCGTGTCATCCAAAAGAATTACGAGTGCTGTGACATTGTCGGCCTGCAAAGGCCTAGAGAGGAGCAGCTGAGATGTTGGGGTAGGATTCGAATCACAATGCTTCTGGTCAGTGAATTTGTGCAACGACCCCTGAGCTATGTTGAGCTGGTTTAAATCTTGACAATATTGCATGATAAAACAAATGGATGACACAGAAAGTGTTCAGTCTGTGCTTCCGTTCGCTTGGTCGTGAACCGGTCTGCGACTTCGACTTGTGACAGATGGTCCAGTTCCTTTGTGTTTCGTGCGTCACTAGCAAGGTTGTCTCAGACACGTTGTGATCATAGGGTATCATGATTTCTACCCTCTAGTGGCAAACAATTATGCTAGCTGGAGGTGGACGAATGGGTGTATCATCAACATCTTCCAGTTACACTGCCTAGTCTTTATCATCTCGAAGAAAAAAGTCCAGATTGGCGCCACTTACATCAGCTTTCTCAACCAGAGTAAATGCTCCAATCACGTCAGTCTAGCTCAAGTCAAAATAACTCTGATCATTCTTTAGTCCGATATTATGAACATCAAATATTGCATTTCTTCGAACGGGTGAAATAATCCTGATAATGTCCTTTATGCACTTTTGTGTATAAAAAAACTCTTCCGGCGTGTTTTTCAAGAGATCACATGTACTGGATTTTATCTTTCTCTAGTAGTTAAGTTATGGAAGTTGCATCGCAGCTGATCAGAAAAATCGAATGGAAGCTGCGTATGAATAAGTGACCGACAGAGCATATTAGTCAAGTTCATCTGCTGACGACGTGTGGAACAACCGATAGATGCCAAAAGAGTACTCCTTATATAGATGGTTCACACGAGGAACAGACGTAAACAACTGATACGGTTTCTCACCTTCAAGCCCTTCTTTGAGGTGTCTACATGAGAAACAAATGATCTCTTGCATTACCAGTTTATTTTGGACTGAATCAGTTAGCTCTCTCTGCTAGACCACAAGATAGGTTGTGGTCCAGCTGGAAAACTAACCGGATTAATTTATGAACACTGGTTGACCAAAGGAAATATCGTTCATACGAGGACTCTACTTTCACAGTTTTTCATTTAGTGGACACGAAGGTCGACAAGATCTAAGTAATAAACTCGTCGTTTATAAATCTTCGTGGCAGGGTTTAGTTAGGTTGATCTGTAGTATCGAGAACAGCTTGAATGATATGGGGTGTTTGCTTTCTGACGTTTCTGATACAGTGGGTCAAGTTTTGCTAAGAGAAGAATGCTGGCGGCCAATAACTAGTCTCAACACAGAAAATTACGCCAATGTTAAACATTCTCATTTAAAACTAAAATAAACTATAAACATGTTAGTAAATTGGCACGGAAAAGCCTAGGATTTAAAAGAAATAAGTTTACGATAGTGATAAACCACCCATAAGATTACTGAAGGTTCTTCGACAGCCCACGATCGATTTCGCTCGTCTGGGGGCTCATCAGGTAGGCGCAGTCCCTGAGTTTCCATCAACCTTATGTTCTGCTTGAACCTAAATTGCACGAGATTAACGGGACTGCACCCATTTGCAAACCAAATTAGTTTTGCGGGAAACTCACCTGGAATCCGGCTGAATCGCTCGTTTATAGTTTTTTTTAAGCAACTGAATATGCTACACCAGGCCGCCTTATGCTTCAGTTGGTAGGATATACGAAAAACCAGATTGGTTTGCAAATGAATGTATTTCGCTAAGTTCGTGCAATTTGGGTTCAAGTAGAGTGTAAGGAACTGTGCCTACCTGGTGAGCCTCAAGAAGGGCGAAGCCGGTCGTGGGCTGTTGAAGAATTCTCCAGCAGGCCTATGAGTAGCGTCTCACGTCTATATATGCATCGCGATATCTCAAAGATGGTACCAAATGAAACATAAGTCTGCCTGGCGTAGCATATTCAGTTGCTTAAAAACATCATAAACGAGAGATTTAGCTGGGTTCCAGGTGAGTCTCCCGCAAAACCAAATTTATTTGCAAATGGGTTCAGGATAGGTTTCATTGGTTTTAGGCACGAATTCGAATTCGGATCATTCAGTGAAATTTGGAATAAATTCACACAATATGCTTCTCCTCTTCAGATGAGCTTGTAGCCACTGGGTGAAAACGACCTCCTTGATTTTATGACAGACCCATCAGTTTCACCGGTCCATAGATTCTCGGTACATGGCTTCTACCAGATGTGAAAGTTGGGATAATTGCTACATTTTATTCTCACAGGGCAGGTTGCCACTCCTCAGTAGGATTGTATACGGTCTAGTCCAGGCGGCTTGTAGAGGACGACATGACGTGAATAATAGGCCCCATTTGGGGCTGTCCTGATCACAAAACATGTGACGTAAGCCTTTTTGGTTCAAATTCCCAAACCACCATTCTTGCTAATTTCAAGCTTCACCTAAAATTATTTGGTGATTGGGCGCTAAAGTTCAAGGCTCTCTTGTGGCTCCCGATAACACTGATGATAGACGATAAAATACTTCATGAAAATGAGACATGAGATGAGACACGAAAAACGAGGAATACTCAGAAAGTTTTAGGTTGTAGGCTGTGATGCATAAAATGTGACTTTGTCGTCAAAGTTGTGTGACACTGTCCAGGAAATACGTGCCGTGTTCAAAACACTTCACCTACATTCTCTTAATGACTTTCGCCTTTGTTGCCTGAGTCAAGTTGTCAACAAGTAGATTGTACAATTGTGTTGTGAAGTTGATACCCCAACTATGTCCTTTTTCTGGTCCAAATTGAACCAAAAAGTGGTTAAAAAATACTTTGAAACGTGAGAACTGAATAATTTTGTCTTCCAGATTGTTCAAATGAATCTTCAGTAAGGGGTCTGCCTGTGCACGCGAATAACGAGCAACATTCAAAATTTAAGAAATCTGATTTCTAGTTCCCCTTATTAGCGTGCTATTACATCTTGAATACAGAATGATACGTTCCCTCTCAAAAGTGGCATGGCCTAAACAGTCAGTAAGAATATCCATTACAGAGAAAATGGACCTAATCTTGGTGTGGCGGTTTGTTTACCTCTAAGGCACACTGAGCTATACTGGGTTTCTCGTACTAGGTTGCTGAGTGGATAAATGTCTGATGAGCATAGTCTTCTGGTTGTCCAGGCTGGGGGTCAGATCGGGAATGGCGACTTGTTTCTTAAAAAAATGTACTACTATAGTATGCCGTCACCCACCGGCTGCCTTACTGTTGGGGCAGAAGTATTTGATTGAAGACCTCAGTCGTCTTCTTGTCTGGGTGTGAGATCCCTGACAGTATCTTAACCCGCATACAACCATAAAAATAACAAGGAGAAATATTATCTTGTCATACTTCATTTAAGGATCAGTGTCATCAGGTATGTTTTGTCTCTGCTGATGATGGTGATGATTATGAATTATGAATGTGTGCTCCAACCGTTTTCACGCTTCCGAAAAGCAAGACGCTTTGTAGACTGTTGACGAAAATGGCATCCACCTTCTGTGTGGACAGCTAAAGTAGCAATGATTTATTTCATCTCTGTATTAGCATACTCCAAACCAACTAGGAGTAGGAAGCGTGCTGACGACGAATTTTCATACCCAAGCGGCCGAAATGATAGCTACAAAAGTTTACAAGTTTCATTGGGGAAACTAATGTCAGCGCGAACCTTCTTCCATGTGATTTTCTCTTACTTTCTCTAGCACCTTGGCTTTTGTCTCTTTATAAACTGTGTACCATGATCCACTGTACAGGGCGTCCACCTCCTCGAGGATCGAAATCGGAAGAAAATGGGGTTCATTCATTAGACCGTACAAACTCTCGCAAATCACAGAAGTCTACGCAACAAACTCATGCTTCAGCGAAGTTAGAACTCGGGCTTGCCTGCCCTGGCAACGGAGCAACACTGACCGGTACGCTGAAAGGAGTTACAGCTGAGGAGCTGCAAACCCAACGATTTTTGGCGAATGTACGTGAACGTCAGCGAA
Organism: Opisthorchis viverrini; assembly: GCF_000715545.1. Classification (NCBI taxonomy): domain Eukaryota; kingdom Metazoa; phylum Platyhelminthes; class Trematoda; order Opisthorchiida; family Opisthorchiidae; genus Opisthorchis; species Opisthorchis viverrini. The sequence goes on from NW_008751814.1 coordinate 994,206, forward strand.
CCCAGTCGTTGAATCAAGCTTTTGCTGAACTTCGGCGAATCATTCCAACCCTACCATCTGACAAGCTGAGCAAGATACAGACACTAAAATTGGCTACAAGGTGAGCTTGCCAAGAATGAGAATAGTCTTTTTTGGAGTAGAACTGAATTCGCGACACTGTAGGAACGTTTGAATGGGCAGGGTTGCTGTTTATATACCAGTGGATATTGCTACTGGGTGGTCCTCAAAATGTCATCGCTGTGCTATTTAAACAAATCCACCAAATGGATTCTTCCCTAGAGTTTGTGCTATCCATACGCTGCATGGGCAAGATAGTGTTCAAAACTTATCTGAGTTCTACCAAAGAATTTCGAGGGAAGTTGATTATTACCACAATCGTAAACCGTCTCAGTCGAGTTTTCCTCCGACTGAAGGGCAGTNAACCGTCTCAGTCGAGTTTTCCTCCGACTAAAGGGCAGTTTTTCCAAACGATTTGTAACCCAAATAATATTTCAGTTACCCTGTGGATGTTCCACTCATATTAGGAAATATTTTTCTTTACTGTAAACGAGTCTTGTGGGAGGTTTCTAGTCCGCAACGGACAGGTTTCCGGATCGAACCCGAGAATGCTCGATTTGGCACTTGTGATGAACTTCAGTAGGAAGACAATTTCTAGTAAGAAGACATCCCTAAGTTTTCATGGTTTTTCAGAAGAACCTGATAATTATCGATTAATTGGTTTGGAGTTTTCAAAAAAGGCTTGAAGCAGAAGCGATCAGTAATAAATAAGTGTGTTTTGTCTTAAGTGAGTTTCGTTTAGTGAGTGGATATAGAAAATTCTGATCGTCTGACGTTCAGGTTCATAGTTTGCACCGATAATCCCAAAAATTAAGTAGTCCCCGGTTTCGTGTTCACACCACTGTCGTTTGAACGGTTCTCTTCCCCTCCTGATGCAATTATTCTGCCTGTTCACACCAAAGGAGGGAGGCACTGGACCCGAGGTTCCCTCTTATTTGAGTTCATGAGCGGTGCCTATCCTTGCGCGTACTGGACTTATCATGTTCACACCACTGTCGTTTGAACGGTCCTCTTCCCCTCCTGGTGCATTTATTCTGCCTATTGACACCAAAGGAGGGAGGCAATGGACCCGAGTTTCCCTCTTATTTGAGTTCATGTGCGGTGCCTATCCTTGCGCGTACTGGACTTTGGACCCCGGACACCTGGCATTCGAGGCGAGCGTGGAAGCGCACGGTTGAAGCACCCGAATTATCATGCCGGAACAGGCGACATGTTCACATGCTTGAGCAATGTGACTGGTATGTTCGACGACCCAATGGTTGTCCTGGTTGTGTCGGTCGATTGACCCGTCTTTCAGGAGTTTCCAGTCAGGCCGCGCCATGGAGGCTTGGAAACCGCTGGACAACCACCTACAAATAATCAAGAATTGTTCAGCAGTTTCGAGCTTTCGTGGCTGGCATGCCTGACGGGTAGTTAAATCGATTGACTAAGCCAGGACTGCTACTGTGTTGTCGTTCGAGCCAGCGTTCAAGCCATCGTTCAAGCCAATCACATCGCTCAGGTGTGAACCCCGTCTTCTGTTCAGATGCGTGTGACCAGCGAGCGGTAAGACGCGCGTCTCGCATGTCAGTTGTCCAGAGACCAAACTTCAGCGAGGCTAAGGATATGCACTGCTGATGAACCCTAATAAAAGCGAAACACAAGTACGGTGCTTCTCACCTTGAGTGTTAACTCACCAGAATAAGTACACCAGGATGGGAAGTGGTCTGTTCAAACGAGAGTGACCTGAATTTGAATTCTACAGATCCAACAAACATCCACAATGGCCACCAAGTTCAAGTGTCCAGCCCAAGCGTTCAAATTAAGGTGATAATGGAAATGTTTGAAGTAAGACATTCGAAAATCACGCAGCTATTTTAGTTGAATTTGTCCTGTAAGTTAGTCAGTCCATTGTAAAAAAAAGCCGAGAACCACTGTCCCTAGTGGGAGTCAGCAGCAGCGCATATCCCACGAAGCTTTATTGGGGAGCCTCGAACCCGCGACTTCCCGGTCAGTGTTTCAGCCACCAGAGGTTAAGTGTTCAAACTACTAGCCTGGCGGCCGTGGTTTAATAACACACTACCGGAGTTTTGTGGGATACACACCGGTGATAATTTCCAGTAAAGATGAAGCTGCTGTATGGTGCTTATAGGCTCTTCAGCATAGGCTGGTTTTACCTATTTCTCCCAATTCTCCTCACCACAAATTCATACTGTTTTTGCTACAACTTTAAAGCGTTTGGTTATAGTTTAAAAAAACTTACTTCGGATGCAGGATTAAATGAAATGCGAGCACATTTATTTCTCCCAATTCTCCTCACCAACAAATTCATACTGTTTTTGCAACAACTTTAAAGCGTTTGGTTAGAGTTTAAAAAAACTTACTTCGGATGCAGGATTAAATGAAATGCGAGCACATTTAACATGAAAGTCCGACTAAATGTTACTCCTCTACGAGGTCAAGATGAATAATGATGTTTATTTTTGAGTCTGGCAATCACAAAAGAGTACGCTGTAAACGACTGAAAGTAGACAAGCAAACTGTATCTTCAGAAACCAATTTACACTGTTTATTACCGCTGAATTACCCACTTTATCACTCACTACTTACTGCTACTATCCGTTACACGGAACAGTGGCAGAGCGACAGTGTCATTTTAAAAAAATGAACGTTTTGCACCTCCTCTATCTACTGATAGTTTTGATTTCTCTCCATAAGTTTGTCATGCAACACCCATCCTTTAAGGTCCACCATAGTCAGGATTGGTATGAGTGGAGATGATGGACTGAAAATTGGCAACGTTGAGTTGGTTCTTTCGCCGGCAACATTGCAACTTTGCCCCCACTAGTGCCTTGATACTAATGTCCGCTACCACGCTGTCTTCGGGTTGAGAAAGGCGAGGATGACCGTGTAAGAGCCTTAATTTATGGGGCGAATATTCTTTTGCTATTGGTATAATCAACCAAATATTCCCAAAAGTTGATCGCCGGTCTTCCCTTTGATTGAAGACGTTAACCTGTGCCGTTCTTAGGTCGTCATTGCAAAGCCGTTATATCCGGAAACCTATGTGTTTCAGACAGCGAGGTCCCTGTTCTTTACCCTCCTTCCAAAAGTATTCTTGGCGCATAGTGAGACTACCTAAGTGACTGTATCTTCAGCCGAGCACATCCTTGTGCCCATTCTGTGAAAAAAATAACGAAAGCAGACATCTCTATTTATATCAGAAACTGGCTCTCACTCTGTGTCAACTTCAGTATGCACATGAATAAAGGAACACAATGCGGTCGTCAGAAGACATGACCGCCTATCTTTGATATCCATACATTGGAACCAAGAAGGTTCAATCTGAAGGACGCAAATATTTTGGTACATGGAGACAAAAGATACGGAAGGGAATTTTTGGAATCACGGTACTCCACAGCGGACTCGAGCAACCGATGCATTGGGCTGGATCCAATTTACGCACCACTTTGTGCAAAGGACCAACATCTCAACCGGAATACTCAAGGAGAACCGAATATCGGATTCACAGACAAAGACACAAGGAACGCCTTGGAGTCAGATCAACAAGTCACAGGCCGAAACTCGGAAGGTCATGAACAGAGTTCACTCCAAAACAGGCCAGAGTACGGAGGCCGGGTTGCCAAGCTGAGAGGACACATGGGCACCAACGAACCAGGACACAGGATAACAAAGCAACCAATGGAACTGCCCGACCGAACAACTAACCGTGATCGAGGGTCAGCCCCGGCTAGCAACACGCAACACTACTCAATGCATAACCACCAACCCATCGCTACGCACCACTACCCTACCTAACAATGCTCTGATGATGTCACCCCGATCAGTGATGAAACGTTTAAAATCGAACTGCTCAGCTCAGCGAACAAACCAACGACCACTTTAGTAAATAAGTTTCACCCTCCGTTAGAGCAGCAGGTAAATCTAAGCAGGTAACCTGAATGTATCTCTGAAAACTATGAAAACTGGTCTACAGATCACACAAATAGACACTGATACAGTGACGTTACCGCTGAACTGATGAGTACCGAAAAGAATGTAGGAGAATCCAACCACAGAAGAAAATAACTTGAAGACTATGATTGTCATTGATTGTGTTTGTTCAAACAGCTCACTGTTGTTTGACCTCCCTACGGCTATTTTTTGTCTCAAGTTGGATGAAATCTTCACGAGTGTTTGGTGGCACGTGCATTCCACGTAAAGTCCAAGTCGCTATCTGGGCCTATCGATCTAATTTAGGCCATATTTTAACCAACTAAACTCGAAAATGGGTCTTACCTGACCCCCTTCACTAATTAGGATTAAAATGAGCACAGAATATCTAAAACAAACGGATTTTCCTAATGACTTTTCGCACACTGTAGGTGTAGTCCAATGATATCCAAAATTCCTACATTCATAGGAAATAAGGACTTGAATTCAATTCGCAGAAACATGAGCAACGTATATTTTTTTAATGTTCTCCCTTATATCAACAGGTACATTGACTTCCTCTCTCAAGTGCTGAGGGTATCTACCACGCGCGATGAACACACCGAATGTCTGCCAGATAGCAGTGATGCAAATGCTGCTGACTCGTGCACCTTAACAGCTTGTCTGGTGCCAACCTCCTATTCTTGGCGAATGTCACTTGATCAACCGGATTCCGTATCACCTCGATCGGTCATTGGACAAACTGGCTCATACGTCTCTGCGGAATTTGGTCATGAAAACTGCTCTTTCTGTATGAACACCAAGTACTCGTTTGAGTCTAGTGAAACTCGAAACGATGTAGGATATTCATGCTCAGACAGCCCAAATTTACCAGTTCAGACCAGCGATTTCATTCAACCAGTGAGGTCTGGCCTAAGTTATGCTTTCTCGGCTTGGCGTATGGAGGGTGCATGGCAGTCAAGTGATGACATCATGGGTCTGACCCTCTGTGCACAAACAACAGACTGAGGAGCGAATTGCGTACGAACATTTAACGACTATACCTAAGGGTTATCTTTGCTCACAGTTGAATCCAGTCCAAAACAACCACTTCCTTCATCGAAGCCAGATCTTTTTCGTTGGGAACGGGTTTGGGCATATCTAAAAATCACATTATTATGTTGGTTGCATACTGAAGTCAAACATGATAACTGCTTCCGGGTTTTCCCAAAAATATAGAGACGACTTAATCGACAGTTGTAATTAATCACAGACCGAGGAAGAACCGCCTAAGAGAATTCATTATCGATGTTTGCCCTTCACCCTTGCCTAGCAACGGCACTGATGCCCGTCCAGTTGTTTTCAAAAATTCTGTTAACTAAATTGAACCATCTTTCCCTCACTGATGAATGCGAAGCCTTGGTTTGAAGAAGTTTTTTTCAATATGCTACTAGTTTATCGTGGCACGTTCTCAGCTAGATACCAATAAGCTCATTGTAAGGAAAGTAAGTCTACATTTTCAACTACAGGTAGGACCAAACACTCTCCACAAGTAAGACACGTGTGAATTCTAAATCATCTAAGGATGCTGCCCGTCAGGCGGTTTTTCGCTTTATGGTAGAATGTCATAGGTATTGACATTTACTGCATCCGGCGTTTTGGTCAACTGCATGGCTTACCCGTGGAAAATTTGAGCTAGAAAGCCTTCAAGACACAAGGCGGTTAGTATCTTTTTGTGTTGAGTGTTGTTCCAAAAGCGTTTATGATCTAACTTGGTAAATTCGTAATGGTATTGGAATTCTGAACAGCAAGACGAATTGATTGGCTGACCGATTTACTGACTGACTGGCTGTCAACTGAGAGCCGTCGACTTGCTCCGATCAACCTCACGAGTGGTGTTTTAAATCAAGGGTACTTCCAACGACCGTTCAAGCGGAAACATTGGTGGCTTTTATGCGAACTTTCCACCCAAACTCATTACAACCAATAGCTGAATCCTGGTCTCACAGGGTCTCTTGTGGCTAATGAATGGGCGTCATTCTTCCCACTCATTGTACTAGTTATATCAGGCCTTCTGGTGTATCCAGTTGGTCCCCGATGGAGAAGCGGTTCCTATTTAACCTAATTCCGCGCATATTATACTCATTTCAGTCCGACAATAATACTGACGCTAACGTTCATTTTGCAATGATGGAAACGAACTCAACGGCTATAGCGGAAGCTTTCTCCTGTAAAAGTCCGTTTTTTCGTCACCTGGTGGTGTCTTGTGGCAGTGTGGCAGGTGATACACACTGCCACAAACTAACTTTTCAAGAAGCGTTCAGTTGCCGTATGAAAGTAACTTTCAGCTATGCGTTTTGTTGGTGGACACCTTGAAATATTCCAACTACACCTATCAGGCGGTATGGGTGATCCCGAACCTGTTATGGAAAATCCTGCATCAAAAACACTTTACCGGTCGCAGTCAGGCACTTCTAACGTCAAGAAGCCTCGTTCGCAGGCTACTGGCAAGAAGGCCGGGCCGCTTGTGTGTCCACCATCAAGGCTAGCTCTGATTGACCGAAATCATGAACACAACAATTAATCATGCTCTAGTGTCGGCCGAAAGCCAGTTGTCAATGACGCATCCAGAATGCGTCGGAATTTCCAGAATGTTGTCGCCTTTTACACTTTAAATACGAAGCGCTGTGTGTGCGTCTTTGACCTGGTTTCGGGCATTTACTACTCGTTGTGCACTTTTTTAGTAGTTCATTTGCCAAAAACACCAGCTTGGAGGGCTCAGACTGAGAAGTGACCTGAAACTTCACCGTTATTACACAGCAGCTGACAGTCCTGTTTTTTTGTGCTGGCATACTAAACGTTATACTTCAGTCAAAATAGCCGCCCTAGAAAACTGTCAGTCACTTCACCAGATGGATGCTCATTTCAGATCTGGTGTTAGTTACCTGAACCGTCTGGTCAAAATCATCTTTTGATCTCTTAAGAAGATAAACACTTTGGGGAAAATAGAAACTGCAGTCAGCTAATGCCTGTATACTCTGCCGAGGTAACCGTACCTGAGTCTTCTCTTCATACTTGTAATGTACATCGTCTGCTTCTGGTTTGCATTTTCCAAAAACAGGCTAAGCACAGTTAGGGCATGGCTGCACTCAGAAATCGGTAGTCATACAAGAGTTCTTCTTTATGGGAGGGTAGTCAGATAATCAGAGTTACCGGTCAAGCTGTTGACATCAGTACACGCTTGTTGATCATCCTCACACACTCAGAACCCGATGTGTGTTGAGTTCAGGTTTGGAGCAATTATTCGTCGCGACCTGTAAAATTATGACAAAAAAGCGAGTATACCACTGTTTGTACATCACGATTTCCATGAATACCATGGTCGATTTCGTTTTGTTACGAACTGTTTAGGTGGACGTAGGTGTCGAACTTCAATCACTCTTTATATCGATTATATCCAGCACACAATCTAGCCTTGAACATGGGCCAGCTGGCGTGCTGCTTCAGCAAAACCTACATAGATCAACTTACTCACCTCGTCCGAACACTAGAATTTGATCATGCTTGTAAATCACCTAGCTCTTCCAAGGGCCCAAATGACGATGCAGTATCTACACTGGTCGTTTAGGATACAGTGACCTGCCAAAAAGGCCTTCCCGAAGAAGCAGCCTTTTCAGTTGTAGCAATATCTCCCAAAAAAAGCTCATCCCCAATCGCTTCTCTACCTAGTAATGAGAGCCCTTCAAGGAGCTTACTGTATCACATATAATTTCAATTAAAATACGCGTTACTTCCATGTACAACAGACATCTGTGAGGTATGTTCTGTCGGGGTAATCAGCTTTAAACTGACCATTTTAGCAGACCTCATCCAATTTCTGTTTTGACCATTTACAATGAATCTTCATGAGTGTGGTCACAACCACCAGGCTCAAATCATGAAGCCATCAACCACAGTTTTTCTTGTTCAAACAGGGTGTCTCAAGGGGAAATCGCGATATCGTCTAATGAAGTTGTTCTCTGAGTTTGTATATGATTTTTAAAAAGCCTCAGTATAACCTGATCAAACCACATGTTACATGCTCGTAGGTAGCAGAATGCCATCAAGACTAGAACAAACTAAACCAGTGTCCGCTGTGTCCACTGTCATCTATCACCAGAAATTACAGAATTCCGTCGAAGCCTTGCTCCCCGATTCTCGTACCACGCACCCACGGTTGCTATGTTGAGTTCATTCTGATCCAGCTATAAGCCTTGTTACTATGTAAAAGCGGGTTGTGTCGAAAAAGCTGACAATCAAACATGCCGGAAGAGGAACATCTAACACATTAACTAGAATTAATTTGGCGTTGTGTTTAAATATTTTCTTCTGAACTGCTCCCAATGGTAATAATAACGATAATAATAATAATAATGATAATAATAATAGTTTTC
>NW_008751814.1:1002800-1036584 GCF_000715545.1 Opisthorchis viverrini
CAATTCCAGGGTACTCATTGATTGCGGTTTTGGGCAACATATCATCGGATGATGTTCGTTACCACACACATGACATTTAATACCATAGACTGTCCCCTGTTTCGAATTCTGCCATTTAGATTCTTTCTCCTCGTAGGCCGTTCCTGAATGTTTTTTACCACCGAAACGTAAGCACGTCCAGTTGGCTAATTTTGCGATGATTCAGTGGCTCACCACCAGTTCCGTCTGAGAACAAACACCATTCGTATGATTTTCTGACTACCATGTTACTTTAGTCTACTAAAACAGCCAATGTGACATCAGACCGATCACTCGGTGGACTATTGTTCCAATCAGTAATCTAATTCCATCGGTAGTAGAGTTACCTGTCCGTCTATGATTAGTATTCCATTGCCAGTCATTGTTATTACTCGAGGATTTCTCATCTGTCGTTTATTTTTCCATCCTCAGGAAACTCCCAGGCCGAATATCTGAAAAAGTGCAAATTAAAAGAAGGTCGCCGGTATGCTGTATGACCCTATGATCTTCTTAGATAAACCGTATCGACCACTGTGCAACTGTGGCAAGGATAACCCAAAAAATAGTCCCCCTTCGAAGTGATGGTGTCAGGTATACTAACAAGGTGTTGTCACCAGCTATTTTTCTGTATGGTCTCTCTCATCCTTGTAGTTCAGATTGTTCAGGTCTTTCTGCTTGAGCACTACACATAAAATCAGGGAGAACAGAGTGCTGTACTTCAGTAGATAATGAAGGCAATGGTCCAGAATTTTTGAGAGTCACCGAACTATGGAGAAATAATACACGCCTAGTTTTTCGACAAATCCAGGCGAGTTTGGAAATCCAATGTTTGTTGTGGAGCAGTGGTTCTGTAGCAGAACCACTGAGGAGCTGAGGTATACTCGTAATCGGAGTACCTGCAAATTTGTAGCATTCTCCTCAAAAAACAGGAAAAACGTCTTTGAAATCTACTGAGTAGATAATTTCCATTCGGAAAAACCGTAAACTAGCTGATGTTTGCCTTGGAACATGCCTGTAGAATCTTCACTGGAATAACCTGCCTTCGAGTAGTCTGTCTAGTGCTGCATTCGGTGCGATAAACTGGTTCATTCGCATTACACCAGGCTTTTCTGGATGATAGACCCTCCTCAGTGAAACACGAGAATCAATAGGTATTCACAGTTTCCAGGCTATCTTGGGGGACAGTGTGCAGTTTGTGAAAATGGTAAAGTTCTGCAGTTTTCGAATACTTTATTTTGCTTGTTGTAATCACCACCCAGTAATCGGATTTTCGTGTTTTCTTGCAATAGGTTTTCATGAAGTTGCATAGAATTCCAGCTAAAAATATATAAAGTGTAAGTACAAGACATACCAGCGCTCTGAATTAGACGAGTGGTCGAACGGCTGCCGTTAGTGGTTAGGATTCGTCCAGGGAGGAAGTGGTTTTTATCACCGGATCTTTGTACACTGAATAAGGAAATATTGCGAGTGGGAGTATTATAATACTAAGTAGCTCGTATTCATTAGATACAGAAAAGGAGGTATTTTGCTTCATGAGACTTTGATTCTCCGACATAAACTTGCGTACAGGCGGTTTCAAACAGTCGTAAAAATTTCTGTTCTTTGTCCTTTTGACTGGGCCTTTTGACTGACGTGGAAGGTCAGTTTACCATCTATTGGGAATACCCAGGATTGTATATATTATTAGCCTTGAACTATACGTGGCTGTTGTCCACCTTGCTTTTAGAATTGTAACAGAATGAGGGGGGTTCAAATGAGATCACTTCATGTGGGCTGTCATTTGGAGTTTAGCGAGCAGTAGGTGGACATCGTGCTACTTATGATGTGAAAAGTAGCTTAAGACAATGCGAATAAAAAGCTGCGCACTGCATGAGACTAAGCAGTGCCAATAGATGGAACAGATGCGCTTGTGTTCTTGTTCGGTGGCCCACTTGATGAATCGCTGGTCCTTAATTTGTGCTTCATTGTTTTTAAGTCGCCAAACCCTACGTTAGAATTCAGTGGAAACTCTGTCACCATTGGGCACTCTCTCATTTAGTCGTCTGGATTTAACAGGTTTCAGCATTTTCTTGAATTTAAGCGAAAGATGACCTCAGCTAGTAGCCACAAGATTTCCATTACAAAAATTTGAACACGGTTCATTCAACGTGGTGCTGAAGGACTAGCTAACTTGTAGCAAAGGCCGTGTGGAGCGTTCCTAATGCAACTCAATAGTGATATCTCTTCGACAGCCCGCCACCGGTTTCCCCCTTCTTGAGACTCATCAGGTAAACGTAGTCCCAGAGTGTCCATTAACTTTATGTACTGCCTTAACACCTAATTCTACGTATAAGGCCAAATACACTGATTCGCCCGCCACCGTTTCCCCCTTCTTGAGACTCATCAGGTAAACGTAGTCCCAGAGTGTCCATTAACTTTATGTACTGCCTTAACACCTAATTCTACGTATAAGGCCAAATACACTGATTCGCAAAATATCTTGTTGTAACGTGAGTCAGAACCGAATAACATAGGTGGGAATTTAATCTCCCGGAGTAATTTGGAAGTGAGTGTGTTTCACCAACTGCGTGCAACTTGGTAGAACATAAGTTTAGTAGAAATTCGGGAACCACGCCCACCTGATGATCGTCAAGATGAATGGAATCGATATTGGGCTGTCGGTGCATTTTTGAGAGATATTATAAGTGAGCTATTTCAAAACGATGTAGTTCGATATCTTGAATATCGTTCTAACCGAAACACGAGGCGGTCTTTGTGCAAATTGTTCAGTTGAAGCTTAACATAAACTAGAGATTCACTTTGATCACTAGTTAGCACCAGTGTAATTTGCAAATAAGTGTATTTCTTAGAGGAGATTGTTAATGTATTTGTTCTCGTAATTTCCTTTTTGTGTTCTTTTTTGTGCCTAGCTCTGGCTAGACAGACTCACCTCAAGGCCCCAGAAACAACAGTTACTGTTGGCTGTGTGACGAAAAGAGACCGTAGGAGCAACACAGGCTCAGTTGACTTGAATTCATTCATTCGTCATCATCACTATGCTTCTCGTCATCGCTCCTCTTTCTACTACCTCCGGTTGTTCTTGAGATGGCGAACACGGAAGAGTGCAATCAAGCAAAGCGGTACCAAAGGTTAGAGCGATGTTGATGTGAATTATAGAGATTGAAATAGGAAACGCGGGGTAACTTGGATAGGTTGATCAGTTTAAGGATGCAATCACCGTAGCTTGGTTTCAGATCTCCATCCAACCGTCATTTAAGATTTCGACCTGCTTCCTAACCAGGTAGAAGCCATTTGCTACACTTGCTAGGGCATTTATAAGTCAAAGCTAGGTCGCAGGGTTAACACCGCTTGTTTGAAGCTTTTGAGTTAACGATAGGTGCAGTGGTGTTCGGAAAGCATGATCTTGTCAGAATGCACTACAATGTTCAGTAGGAAATTCACTAAGCGTGCATTTGGTCTCTTACACTTGTACACGTCTGCACCATTCATCAAACCCGTTTGCCTTATAGGAGCCAAACATTGAGGACATCTACGATCAAAAGACCTTTATAAAACTTTCTCTAATCACAGTGATAGACTAATCGTACACAAGCACCGAATTCCTTGTCTTTTTTTATTGAGAACGTGACGTCTTTCCGGCGAGAAAATACCATGAACGTGGAGTGGCTTTGCTTATTTTATGAGTGACCACATACACAGTAAGAAAACAGTAACATGCAACCGCAAACAATTAGTCCGTTATCTGGGGATCTCCTATTCATTCCCGTAGCAAGAGGCTATATCTTGGGAGTCCATAGCGTATTTAGTGAAGTATGCTTGTCTCTCCAAAATATCAATATCAAATGGAGGATAGCAGTCGAGATATTTCCTGTAGGTGAATTCAGCCTAAACTGAACCATCAGTAGTGCGCATCTCACGAAAATACAGGTAGTCTCCAATAGCTGACCTCCCGGCTAGTTGTTTGGATGCTTCACAATGCCGATGAATCCTCAAAGCTATGCAGTGCTTCTCGGTTTTTTCTCATAGCCTGTTTTCATTTACAAGACGAACTCATTGAAAATTCACTTGAATTACACAACGTCGCAGAATATCTTTGTCTGGCGAGGTATTCCATGAATCCTAAAGGACCTATAGCGCTGGTTGTGCACGATCTGTGCTCCAGAGCGGATTCTAAACTTATTCATTGTTAATGCTCTTGCTATGGTGCAATGTGGAATCAACCAGATTGAAATGAAGACAGCCTTCAGTGTTTCATCAGTATTCACAGTATGCACAATAAGTAGTCCCGTATGTTCGGTTTAACGTGGTCTGCTGGTGACAATGTCAAGACTGGGAACTGCTGCGCGTTCTTCTCAGCATGACAGGTACACATCAAAGTTCAAGGTTTCGGCTCATGGACCTGATTCAGTAAGATCATACGGGGGTGATAGAAAAGCCTACACTTGGCCTACTAGTGCATTCCTGACTAAGCCATACCATAATCCCACTGAATACTACCCTGCCTATAGACTGAACGTGCGTCTAGTAGAAGTTACAAACAGCATTGAGAGGTGAGCCTTCAAGGGCAATTGCCCAGGCCAATCAGGCTCCCTAATTGGTTTCTACCTTGGATCCGCACTCGCTTACACAGGTCACCTAACTAGCTTGGTCACGCTCATTTGGCCGTTCTGACAATGTCCAGTAATTCACCCCCCCCCCACAAATTACAAGAGGCCTGTGTGTGCTTATGCGTGCAGCTGTTCGTGCTCCGCACAAGCGTGTGTGTGTGAGTCCATGGCAAAGGGATGAATCCCTCGATTTTTGTACCAAAGTTTGAAACACGTAATTCCCCGCCGCATGATATGCTTCTACATCAAACTTAGGCCCATGGCTGCAACATCCAATGTGTCTGCATGCGACACATGATCATGTTACTGAATCAGGTGATCATGGGTGAGAGTCATGCAACTGATCACAGATATGGATACAGCTGACATTCAAACAACTCAAAGCTGATTGGATGTTTAAGCTAAGAGGCCGGTTTTCGGATCTGCTTCGTTTTGGCCTTGTTCTTGACTGACTGTAGTCTACCTCGAGTGAGTGTCAGCACAAGCCTCACACCTAGAAGTCGGTGGTTGAAACGCGTGTCGTCGCGAGACATGGTCGAAGAAAGGTATGTTTTCCTGCACCTTCCGCATCAAATGGATAGCTAACAAATTCCGACGCTTTTTATCTTTGAGTCCGTCGGTTTACAGAACTCTAGGGTCGCGTCATAGAAGCCCCCAAAACGGTTCACAGACTGTGTACAAGAGTGAAGATTTTGGAAAGAATCAAAGCATCAAAGAGCGCACAGTAAGTTGTAGCAATGCATAAGGACGCATCTCGAAAACCGGTTCAAAATACGGCTTTTTGTTTATTTGCTAAGCTGCAAAATATGCTTGCAGTCAAATTGCCCAGCCTGAGCTATCAATGTTCCCTCCAACTACAAGCTAAAAAAGTTCAAAAAGATAAGCTTATTAATGGAGGCCTCTAGCTCTAATACCCTACCACCCAACTTCAAGGTTTTTAGCCAAACAAGAGACGAAGAGTTCAGTGAAACCGTTTTTCAATGAATTTCACAATCCAAGCGTGTGAGTAACTGCCAATATGATGTTAATATGGGGAGATTTGACAATTTTCAATTGAGATTCCGTCCTGTCACTGCAGCCAGATGATTAAACGATCCGGAATTCTATAGGAGCTGGATCGTTCCAACAGGTGGTGTACCCGTGTTGAGCCATTCAAGGTACTCACAAAATTCATACCACATTAGCAGGACAAGTCGGTGGACAGCGAAATACACTACTTGAAAACGAGGTGCTTACAGTTCGGGATTATGCTCCAGAGGTAGTATATGGATTCGATTGAAAGAGTATGTCCGGTGCCGACCAGACCACTACACACTGTTGTGCTCTCCAGCCTAGAGATCTAGAAACTGACGAAACGTTTCCAATGAACATCGAAGCCAGTGGAGAAAGCATTACACTGTTCTTGTGTGCTGGCATCATTGATGAAGAGCTCTGATCATTGTTTCTTGGATTGTATTCTAGCTCATGCTGTTTTACGGATATTGACTGCCCTCCTTAATTATACTATCACTCGAAAAAATGCCTCGGTGACCGATACTTTCTCTTGAGATGGGCAATCAACTCGTAGCTGGTGAGTAGCTGCACAGATGAGAATAATTCCCATTTTTCTAGATAATACTACCACATTCATCATGTGCTTGGAATACTGCCGCTTATCTTGATATCCGACACGCAACCGCTGAAGTTCAAGCGTAGTAACTTTACGTTGGAGTTTGTTATCCTGTTGGCTGGATCAAGGGGTAGTCATGGTTAACATCAATTCACTTCGAGTTAATTGGTTACGCATTTAACAAACCGGAGTTCATGGACGAAGTGCAGGTATATCCATGTGCTTAGGATCATTTGGTGGAGGAGTCTTATGACAACCGAACAAATGCTCGTGGTGAACGATTAAGTTGTGAACAGATTCTAATTTTAGTGCTAACCGCAATTCCGGTCTGTTCAGTGCATCCAGACCTGACCAGATACTGGGAACAACGATGACAACCAGGCCATCGGGAGTCTATAGTGGTGGCGATAATTTTGGTTGCACTGATCGGCATCTCGACTGCTTCTGTCTGGGTTTGAGCAACTTGGTAGTGAATCACGACAAATTTCGAATCTCAGTAATGTTTTTGCGAATGAATATTGAAAACGGGAGCTGAAGCAGAGGCAATCATGTGTTTGTGCTTTTTATGCACATATTTTTATTTTATCGCTAAACTTCTTAAGTCTTTTCTTACCCATTAGTTGAAGAAACCGTTTGTCCCGTTATAAAGAGTGAAGCTGGTCTACTGAATTGCGCCCTGGTTGCATAGGTGATGGAAGTGATGATACCGTCAAAGGTGACCTGATTTTTCGAAAGGTAGGCACGTTCGAAAAATAAGCATGACTATATTAATGCCGTACTGAATTGCGCCCTGGCTGCATAGGTGATGGAAGTGATGATACCGTTAAAGGTGACCTGATTTTTCGAAAGGGAGGCACGCTCGAAAAATAAGCATGACTATATTAATGCCTTGAAGGAATGCTTCATAAGAACTCGTTGCCTTATTAAGATGAAACTGCATTAAACCTATTTGTGTGATCACGTTGTTTGACGAATAAGCCAAAACAACCATCACTTTGAAAGAGATGATCTAATTCTTTGGTCGAGTCCCGGCTGTTAGAAGCCGTTCATAGTCCCTGAAGCACGACGTAAGCAAACGAGAGAGCCGATTCGGCTTCTGTGCTTTTGGACCATAGTTTTGAGTTAAACTAAATCGATTATATTTCGTATTCGAAAAACTGAACACATTCGTCACGATCATGATAATTTTGGTTTGACTGGAGGTTATGAGTTCGAATCTCTCCGGACATTGGTGAGATTCGCACTGATGATGGTTCCTGGTAAGGACGGAACAGATGTCCAATGTCTCTCAGCTTTTCGATATTAATTGACTTTAGTTACAGGACTTTGCAAAGTGCTTCAGAAGAGCATGAGTGGAACTTCCGTTCCATCTTGCAAGCCATTGATTAAAAACATGCTTGCATTGCAAAGCAAGCTGCAAAAAAGCATTATGGTGCTTTCCCACAGGTCTCTCTGTCTTCTTGAGCTCAGTGCATTATACATAGTCTAGGGCTCATTATAAGGAGGGAGGATACACCAAAATAACAATGGAGTTGCTAATGATCGACAGGAATAACCCAACTAAACTGCTAAGGTCACTGTCACAACAGAGCATGTGTCTTGACCATCGTTGTAGGCCACTGACAGATAAGCGAGATAGAATGTCTCAGCTGCGCCTACCTTATGTTTGTTTGTTCAGCGGTCAATCGAAACAGTGGATTTGTCTATACCAGCCAATTGTGCGGGCTGATGAGACAGGCGACAATTCAGTGTAGTCACCTCAGGTTATCGGAGGTAAATATGCGAGCTACAGCCATTTGCAGTGTTATTGTTTACGAATGATAGAGATTTCGTTACTCCATATCTGAGTGACATACTGGAGAAAATAGCGGCACCTCGATACGCCTTCGAAGTTGTTTAGTGGAAGGCATTCGAGTGTGTCATCGAGAAAACGGACCCAGTTACGCTTGGTGCGGCCTATCTGGCGGAACGACTGTCACAAAGGATACAGTTTGTCACTGCGACACACCACACTGATGAGTGAAAAAGTGTAAGCGGTACAAGAACGAGTAAGTGGCAAAGCAAAGTGATAAGCAAAGTTTCAAACAAGTAGCGCAATGATTCTTACCATAACAAGGTCACATGAGGTAAACGTCCATCTTTTTATCGGAAAAGTATGAGGGAGATGGAAGTGTCTGAATTCTGCTCAGGCGAGTGCGAAAGGTGAGGATGATAGCTCAGGCTCGCGTTTATTTTCAAGAGGAAACACATCTGTCAATGGTACCTTTTGCAGATTGTAAAGAAAACGTAAAAGAATTATTGATTAGTTTTGGAATATGCGTATCGTATTCGGTAGCAATGGGGTTGAATATGTTGTGTGTCATGTGTGATATCCATCTGAATTGACTGATAGTGAAGAAACCTTTGTTGAAGACTCCTTGGCGGCACATGACCGGTTTTTCCCTTCTTGGCTCTAATGAAACTCGGGGACTGCGCCCAGTGATGTTTCCGGAGGAGGGAGAACCATGAAGCTCAATCTCATATAGGAACCGTCGTAATCATACCGTATCTTCTCAGTTCTCTTTCACGCATCGTGACAAAAACTACCCTTTGGTTCAGGAACTAATAATAAGAACGCTACAATGGTAATACTGTTTGCCACTTATTTGGACTGTCACACAAAACAGTCTGTCTATGGCACTTCCCACGACATGCAAGTATGCCACCAGATCTTTAGGATTTAATTCGACTTGAACTGATCATATTGCTAAAGTACGTACACACCGCGAAATTATTTTTGGTGTCTGGCCCTCATTCGATCCTAACCAGTCAACAAAAATCGACTCCTTTGGCTCACAGGACAGCCTTCGATGGCCAGCTTGCAGACACATCTTGCGGACGTACCAGTGAGTTTCGGTTCCACATATTCATGATCAATGGATGTTTGCGCATGTACTGCAGTCGAAGTAACTAATTTCATCACGAGCCACCGTCTGCCACCAGAAACTTTCAAAGATACTTACTTTTGAATGACAGGGTGTGTAAGACGCAGGAGATGCCTCTCAGTCCTCGACCTTCCCAATAAAACACACCCCTTGTTGAGTACTTTAGTCTCTTTTGGGACGAAGTAATATGTTTGCGAACAAAAATAAAATGAGTAAAAGTAATATGACCATTTGGTACAACGAAACATTTTGGGACCGAAACAAGGGTAATAGGTGCGTACATCTCTTGGTAAATAGCAGTGTAACTACTTTCGATTTTCACATCAAATATGTACTACTCAGACCCGTCTCTTTCATTAGTAACCTGTCCTTTGTCTCTGTAAACGTTCCCGTGTGTTGCCAATAATGAGTAGTTTGAATGCAACTGGAACAGGTACGCTGCTCCTGTATTTCTGGCTCAAACAACTATTGATAAGCGGTTGTCAGGCTTCGGGGGAATATCGATACTAGAATAGGATAGTTCGGACGAAACGGTGTGAAATAGAATATCATGAACGAGTGATTCAGTTGGGTCTCTCATGAAAACCAAATTGATTTGCAAATGAGTGTACTTCTAGAATAACACCCTGATAAAAAGAACATGCTGATTCTATAGAAATATCCTTTTCAGGTCCACCATTCTTTATCGTTAGTCCGTACGTGGCTTGTACTGTAGTGATCTGGTGGAAATCGCAAAGATCTCTAGTGCTCTAGTGTCATCTCTATGCCCCTCCTGACCATCGATCACTTTTGAGAGGATCAGATTTTGAGTGGTAGAAATAGAAAGTAAAAAAAGCAAACAGAAGGTAAATTTGGAAATCTCTTCAAGCTACCAGAAATCTATGAGTAGCTCACAGGAAGAAAGTCCCCTTAAGGAGCCAGTCAGCATGTGTGACCACGTCGTGGGTTCCGTGATTAAAGGATGATCGGTGCCACATCCTGTCTAAACGCAAGCTAATCACACTGTTGATTAGCTGCTCGTGACCAAACGGTTGAGCATTCTGACTAATAGGCATGTGATGGCGTGTTCAAGACCTCCTGGAGTCAATGAGACATAATTTTGATGAATCCCAATAAAGATGAAAGAAGTGTACGGTGCTTCTCAGTTTTTAACATAGGTGGGCTTCATGCAAGGGAGAAATTTCCATTAGGAACGGAGCATACTGTACGATAAACCCTATGACATTCTATCCTAGAATCCGGTGAATACATTTATTAGGTCACCCTGATGTACGTAATTCATCTTATAGACATCTATTGGAGGCACTACATTATCCGTCCCTCTACCCTTCATATCTACTTCTGACCTCCGTACGTAGGCGACCTGGCAGAACTTAATCCCTTACGCTTTCTGTCAATGGTCTGGCACCTATGTGAACCTAATCTGGACCTGCCGAAGTGTGACATTTGATGTGGCCTCACTGCACCTGTTCTACTTATTCCATATTGTAGAACCTAATCACTATTCTCCTGAGACGGCCTACTAAGCAGTTCACTGTACATGAAATCTCCTGTACCGAAGGATTTTTGGGGACGTTTGTCCAAGCGAGTTCATTGGTGCAGGCCGCAGTAGGGAGATTAGTGTCTTATTATGATTTACGTTTTGAAGGCGTCCTAATGCACTATACCACGGGGCGGAACCGGATTGCATCAATGTCAGCCGTAAGTAATGCAAACAGTCTGTCAGAATAAACAACGTTTCTGATTAGTCAGTCATTTTACTACCTGAAAAATGATGGTGCTTGATAAACCCAGCACCAACTTATCAGTAATATTAGGAGTTGTGCAGTTTTTCTTGCACAACCAGTTTATCCCTGGTCTTCCAGTGGTTTGTCCGCTGGGTTCTTCTACAGTGAAACATGCGTCCACTCGATTGCAGCACCTTACAAGTGAATTTATTTAATTTTAAAATGATAACTGGGCCTAACCATTGTTGCACTGTGGCTGGGCCAGGACAACTGAACTAATTCCAAGTCCTTCGACGGAGATTTTATTCTGTAGTCACCCTGTGCTTAAAAGCCGAGGGGCACCGTACAGCTCTACTGTTGTTCCATCCTTATTGGAAATCATCAGCTACTCACAAACCTTCAGGGAGTCCCGAACTCCCAACATCCCGGCTAGCAGTTCGGACCCTTAACCATTCCAAAAGTATATATAGACATTATCAACACCTGATTAGACTTATTCCACGGCTTCTAAATTCAGGTCTCTTTCTGAGTGACCTTGAAAACCAAACGTCAATACTCATTCGTACATGCCTTATCCGCAGTGTCCCTGTGTTGCAGAAGTTTTTGGTCATCGCGCCTGGAGGATATCCGAGACTACGCCTACCCGATAAAATCCAAGAGGAGCGAAGCCGCTTACGAACTGTCGAAGAGCTTTCACGAGCGTTTCAGGTAATTTAAAAAAACGATTTTTTTATCTTGAACTTCGTTCAAAATGATACATGCAGGTTTCTGTGCTCAACATATTCAACAGAAGAGACAGCTGACTCTCCTGTTAATACCACGTTAATCTGCAAATAAGAGCCTTGACACAATTTCGACTAAGTCTCACAGACTTCTATTCGAAGTTGCCCAAAACATTCACAATACCGTCCCCATTGTGGAATGGTTTGTTCCCACAGTACAACTATCTGTTCACTGGCGTTTTGGGAAGCGCATAAAAGTCGTTCAGATGTTACCCCATTTCGGTGCCCAGCTGTCATGCTACACGAGGGCTGAGATACTACCAGGGTGCCCGAGCTTAAATGGGGGAAGGCGAGGTGCCGGGGTTAAATTCCAAACAATTATGTTCAGGTCAGTAAATTCGTGCTCTAACTCGTGAACTGTCCCGAGTTCTAGGAAGGGTATTTGGGTGTGTGGGACAGTCCAAAAGTCGACTATGAGGAAAGTACGGCCGTAGTTTCGGTCAGAATAAATGAGGTCATAGGCAAACCACATGATTTCTTTCCGATCTGCTTTTCATCAGCGAAAAGTTTCCTAATGTAGCAGTGCAAATCAGCATCCGAACGGTACGATCGAAAACCAGCATCATACAAACTTGTAACCTATATCACGTTACACTTTTGGCTTCAGCAGATTCTCACTCCCTTTCTTAAAGAACAACCAGAGCCGTATGGATCATTAATTTCTTCTCTTCACCAAATAACTGTTCTTGATTCCTCTTGAGGTCATGCTTGTGCTTCATGGGTCAATGTACTCGACACATCCCGATACTAAAAACTTAAGTTCAGAGACTCCTCGAATTCGAGTTGTGAGGCTCGGTTTATACATCTGCATATCCCGCTACCAAAAAGCCATTATACCAAGTTGCTGCTTCTGCCTATACGACATTCGAAGATGCTACCGAAGTGTTTCTAATCGGACCAGTCTAGTTCCTAATGCATCTGCTGCTCAACTAAGCGGTGCCCTACAAGAACGACCACCATGGTTCAACTGCAAAATTCAAATTGGTCCAAACGCACTGTTTTGAAAATACTGATAGCATAACCTATCACTGAGTGTGAGCCGTGGACGAGTACGGTGCAGTTTCGGCACTGGAGCAACGCTGAATTCACTAACAAATCTCGTGCTTGTCGACTGCAGGACAAGGCTGAAAACAGGTGGATAATTGAAGTAGTTGGTTGTTGATCAGGTGGCTGTTGATCTGTTCGCCGAGCTTGGCAATTGGCTTGCAAACGTTTCGTCACCATACGAGGAGACATCATCAGTGCGCAGTTGAGTGGGTACTTCTTCCTTGCCTGCGTGCGCTTATATAGCATTCGGGGGCTATCTGTTTTCAATTGAAGTAGTATTGATCGCATTGTCAACAATAGCGTGATTTCTCCAGTCTTCAAATTGAGGTTGGTCATAAATTCAGTAAAACAAGTTTTGAAGTTAGATGGGAGCGGAGAAAACCGAGCGGTCTAAATATGCTGATGCTACCCGAATACGGATTGGTACAGGTGAGTGTTAAATGCACCTGAAATTTGAAAAACCGATAATTAAAATTATGATGTGATCGCCGTCTCTTCACCAACGGTTTATAGTTTGAAAACGGAACTGGTCTGGTTTCGCTCCGAACAACAAAGGGGTACGAAAACGTGACAAACATGGAGTGCAGCGTTAGTCTAAACAGACAAACAAACCATGACATGTTTATAAATAGCTGCACGAACTGTAGCGAATTTCAGTCCAGTCGGCTGGTTAATCACTTCTACGTTAAGCGAAATACACTCATTTGCATACGGATTTGGTTTTGACGGGAAACTCACCTGGAACCCAGCCCAGGTTCTTTTTCATGATATTTCTATCTACGTCTAATTTATTTGTCCGGGTGTCTCTCAGAAAGTAGTTAATCTAAATCGTGATACTTTGCAACTCATAATACACAAGAAACATCATCAACGACCAATAATACATGCGGACGATTAACTATCATGCAACCATGAAAGGCGAGAGGAAGAAAAATGTGCCACTTCTCTGGACAGCTATAAAATGGGCGTCTGAGCCTCATGCTGAATTAAGACACCTTCGGCGGGAATGGTCCGGTGTTCAATGCGAACCTCATTTGACATGGTCCAAGCATCCGAAAACAGGCAAACCTCAGGGTAGACAGTCCTGTTGGGACATAACAGCGTAGGTGATTGGTTGCGCACACTGTCCTCCATGGTTTCCATCCACGTAAAAGCAGGATCACCTGAACTCCAACCAGGAGGGTACGAGTATGCCGCATCACTCAGCTTGACGGTGACCGCTTCCACTCAAAGTTAATGTGTCACGATCTGTTCCCCGCGAACTTTAATGAGCCGAGGTTTGGGACAAAAAAACGCCTCACTCTGGAGGCGGTGGTTGGGCATACTCGTTAAATGCCCCAACCGCTTCGGCCTGGTGGGTGCTGCTATAACGATTCTGATTAGTCACTAAGTGCCCACTTACGCATTTCCTCGTTGTGTACTAAATGCAGTCAGCTAACTCTAGCTATGCTACAGGAACACTTGTGAATGAACGTTTAGAAGTTCCTAAGGTCCTCGGATAAGGAATGTCAAATATCACAACAGGAAAGTAACATCGCTCTTAAAGTTGCCATGTGTAGACGACTCTGAAGCGCCAGCGAGGCCATAAACGACACAAGTTGGCAAACTTCGCTCGTTCTGAGTATCTACAGACGGACTCCTATTATAGTTATTGATGTTAATGTTTCAGAGGAATACAGCAGAATGGGAAACCTCGTGATAATCCAAATCAACTAATCTCTCTCCAGACTGAATCTCGATGCGCAGTCCCTTTTTAAGTATGTATTGCATGACGAGATTGAACAAAAGAGGGGACAAACCTAACGAACTACATCGGTTTTCGGGAAGCTTCTGAACAGTTCATTGTGCACCGACCGGAGGTATGGGAACAAAGGACATGAAAAATGTTTACGAACTTCAAGGGCGTCCCATTTAGGAGTTAAACTATCCACAAGATTAAAGGCTCGTTTAAAGACTAGGAAAACCGCGATTGTTGGTGGCAGCATATGTGGCTTTGCTCAAGTACTGGAGGCAAATATATGATCACCTTCTGCTACAAGGAAATCCTGCTTGATGCTCTCAGACTTGCGTCTTATACCGAATACGGCCGTCGCAAATTAAGGGAATCCAGTAGCCGTGTTATGATTGTGTTAGGAACAGTCGGTTAGACATGAACAAGAAGCTGTTTTTCGTGTAATCTCTGACCTCAACCTACATCCGTTTACTGGCGAATCCAATCTAGAAAATAGTTTAACGAGACAACCGGAATAGTCTGCACGTTTAGTTTGGACAATAGTTCGATCGACTTTTCCACGACGTTTATGTTATCACTTCTTATGTGTCACACAACGGATCATATAGTTAATTCGTGACACATCTACCTTACGGATACTAGCTGAAGACTGCTGTTGGTACTATTGGTGCATGACGCACGCAATAGACCAGACCTTGGTTTGTCATAACGCTGAGATAGCCTGATGATGTCTCCTCGTATGGTGACGAAACGTTTGCAAGCCAATTGCCAAGCTCGGCGAACAGATCAACAGCCACCTGATCAAAAACCAATAAACTCACCCGAGCTACCAATATTCCAACAAATTCCCAATTGAAGTAGTATTGATCGCATTGTCAACAATAGCGTGATTTCTCCAGTCTTCAAATTGAGGTTGGTCATAAATTCAGTAAAACAAGTTTTGAAGTTAGATGGGAGCGGAGAAAACCGAGCGGTCTAAATATGCTGATGCTACCCGAATACGGATTGGTACAGGTGAGTGTTAAATGTACCTGAAATTTGAAAAACCGATAATTAAAATTATGATGTGATCGCCGTCTCTTCACCAACGGTTTATAGTTTGAAAACGGAACTGGTCTGGTTTCGCTCCGAACAACAAAGGGGTACGAAAACGTGACAAACATGGAGTGCAGCGTTAGTCTAAACAGACAAGCAAACCATGACATGTTTATAAATAGCTGCACGAACTGTAGCGAATTTCAGTCGGCTGTGCTTGTTAATCACTTCTACGTTAAGCGAAATACACTCATTTGCATACGGATTTGGTTTTGACGGGAAACTCACCTGGAACCCAGGTGAATTTCTTTTTCATGATATTTCTATCTACGTCTAATTTATTTGTCCGGGTGTCTCTCAGAAAGTAGTTAATCTAAATCGTGATACTTTGCAACTCATAATACACAAGAAACATCATCAACGACCAATAATACATGCGGACGATTAACTATCATGCAACCATGAAAGGCGAGAGGAAGAACAGAATGGAACGGACTTAGTGTGAAGAAGTTATGTTTCCCTAGGTAAAATGACGAAAAATGTGCCCACTTCTCTTAACAGCTATAAAATGGGCGTCTGAGCCTCATGCTGAATTAAGACACCTTCGGCGGGAATGGTCCGGTGTCCACTGCGAACCTCATTTGACATGGTCCAAGCATCCGAAAACAGGCAAACCTCAGGGTAGACAGTCCTGTTGGGACATAACAGCGTAGGTGATTGGTTGCGCACACTGTCCTCCATGGTTTCCATCCACGTAAAAGCAGGATCACCTGAACTCCAACCAGGAGGGTACGAGTATGCCGCATCACTCAGCTTGACGGTGACCGCTTCCACTCAAAGTTAATGTGTCACGATCTGTTCCCCGCGAACTTTAATGAGCCGAGGTTTGGGACAAAAAAACGCCTCACTCTGGAGGCGGTGGTTGGGCATACTCGTTAAATGCCCCAACCGCTTCGGCCTGGTGGGTGCTGCTATAACGATTCTGATTAGTCACTAAGTGCCCACTTACGCATTTCCTCGTTGTGTACTAAATGCAGTCAGCTAACTCTAGCTATGCTACAGGAACACTTGTGAATGAACGTTTAGAAGTTCCTAAGGTCCTCGGATAAGGAATGTCAAATATCACAACAGGAAAGTAACATCGCTCTTAAAGTTGCCATGTGTAGACGACTCTGAAGCGCCAGCGAGGCCATAAACGACACAAGTTGGCAAACTTCGCTCGTTCTGAGTATCTACAGACGGACTCCTATTATAGTTATTGATGTTAATGTTTCAGAGGAATACAGCAGAATGGGAAACCTCGTGATAATCCAAATCAACTAATCTCTCTCCAGACTGAATCTCGATGCGCAGTCCCTTTTTAAGTATGTATTGCATGACGAGATTGAACAAAAGAGGGGACAAACCTAACGAACTACATCGGTTTTCGGGAAGCTTCTGAACAGTTCATTGTGCACCGACCGGAGGTATGGGAACAAAGGACATGAAAAATGTTTACGAACTTCAAGGGCGTACCATTTAGGAGTTAAACTATCCACAAGAT
The DNA here is from genome assembly GCF_000715545.1 of Opisthorchis viverrini. Lineage (NCBI taxonomy): Eukaryota > Metazoa > Platyhelminthes > Trematoda > Opisthorchiida > Opisthorchiidae > Opisthorchis > Opisthorchis viverrini. Next base: position 1,019,825 of record NW_008751814.1, read on the forward strand.
TAAAGGCTCGTTTAAAGACTAGGAAAACCGCGATTGTTGGTGGCAGCATATGTGGCTTTGCTCAAGTACTGGAGGCAAATATATGATCACCTTCTGCTACAAGGAAATCCTGCTTGATGCTCTCAGACTTGCGTCTTATACCGAATACGGCCGTCGCAAATTAAGGGAATCCAGTAGCCGTGTTATGATTGTGTTAGGAACAGTCGGTTAGACATGAACAAGAAGCTGTTTTTCGTGTAATCTCTGACCTCAACCTACATCCGTTTACTGGCGAATCCAATCTAGAAAATAGTTTAACGAGACAACCGGAATAGTCTGCACGTTTAGTTTGGACAATAGTTCGATCGACTTTTCCACGACGTTTATGTTATCACTTCTTATGTGTCACACAACGGATCATATAGTTAATTCGTGACACATCTACCTTACGGATACTAGCTGAAGACTGCTGTTGGTACTATTGGTGCATGACGCACGCAATAGACCAGACCTTGGTTTGTTCACTGAAGGGACCAGATGGTCATAACGCTGAGATAGCCATGTTTCAACCCTCAGCCCGGAGAGCGTGTTGGTTAAACCTCCAAACAACCTGGTACGAGAGACTCTGCGAGTGTCACATGGACCTAGGATGCACACAAACCGTCACACCACGGTAAGGTCATGTTTCTTCGTGACGGTATCCCACAAAAAAGACAGAAGCAGTCACAGTATTTGGGATAAATTGCGTTTCAGGTCCTCGCTAACACGCAGCAGTCAGCTACACACTCCGTCGGACGTTCATCGGTGCTATATAATTTAATCATGTTGTAGTATAGTACTGGTGGTGCCTTGAGACTGGAGATAGATTTCAAGCAAAATTTGAGATCCAAGCCTACATCAGCATCTATATTGCAATTCTTTGATGATGACATTTCTTTTCCATTTTATACCCATGGTCATCCAAGCTGTCTACTTTTCCGATATTCTAAATAATCATCCCAAGCTATCTGGATTCTGGGAAAATGGGTTAGACAGTTAACCTTCCCTTGACCTACTAATCACCCGGTATGTTGAAGTTAGCTCGCAACGTGCGGATTGGTCCGCAGTCATTGCAGCAACCTTCCTCCCATGGTATATGGGTGAAGCTTAGCCAAATCGTTGTTCCACAGGGCAACAAATGAACCACCGAAACTCCAGTACCTTACATAGCAAACCAAACTCTTGACACAATCAGGTCACCATAGCTATTAAGACTGGATAAATCCAAACCTAAACCTCAGACCGTTTTAAAGCGGACCCAGGTAGACAGTTGCACCTGGTCTCGACAGACCAGAGGATTAAGTTCCGATGCAGGTATTAGAGTTTCGTTGATCAGCCTGTGTTGCAATTCATTCATAACTTCACTTTCGTGTGTGTTGATATCTGTATCTTTAGAAATGATTGATGCCTTTCTGTCCAGACGTTACAGCCTAGTCGTAAGGTTGCTGAAAACTCCCACTGGAAAGAACCCACGACTTGTTCCGCCCTTCTTGGGGCTTACCAGGCGGACAAAGTCCTCGACAACCTTGTTTTACTTGAACCCAAATTAGGATTTCGACAAATACCGTCACTCGTATAGAAAATTGGCCTTGATAGGAGACCCAACCGAATCCAGCTGAATATTTCGTATACGATGATCCGCTTCGACTAAATGTGCTGCATCCAGTAGCTTCATGTTTTACTTGGTACGACATTCGAGATATCGCAATACGTTATTGTCTGGACGTAACACCGTGCTCAGCGAATCTGGGAACACATTACAGATAGCTAAAGGTCCAAAAGCGCAACGGATGAAAATACCAGCAACCAGACAACAGAACACATCTCCGAGACAGGGCTGTGGTCATGCTTTCATCATTCATCATCAAACCGCTAGGTTCCGGTGAATCGACGTATGGACAATCAAACCGCTAGGTTCCGGTGAATCGACGTTGATTATAACATACAGTGACCCGAACGTGCACAAGAACTACTGACCAAACCCTTACACTAAAACCAACTTAACTTAACTTACTTAGGAACAGTGAATTTTGCGCATCTGTGACTGATGAAAGTAATTCGGAGTATTGAGGCTCTGTGATCTGGCCCTTCGGATATCGCAAAGGCCAGTTTAAAGCTATACGACGGAAATGCGTGCAGCGCCTCGCTCGGCTCCGCACACCCTGTGGCTCTGAGTATGCCAGTGAGCTGGACAGTAACGGACGGAAGACGGCCATCAAAAAGGACTACATGCATTCAGATCGAAAGTTGGGTGTTCATGTTTGACTGCAGCAGACTCTGATGTCAGAAATTGTCCCCCAACCATCAACGAGAGTTGTCGCCTAATTCCTAAGACAGTAGACTGCACCTGAGGAGCTTGCAAAGTGGTACGATCAATCATTTCATAGCTGGATACGATGTCAGCAGCTGTTCTTTTGAAGTTCACCACCCATAAGTCAGGTCACACTTACAGACACGCGATTGAAGACAAACAACTAAGTGCTCCTGTAATTTCAAAACAGAAAGACCAATTTGTGGATGGAAATCGGAGTGCAAAAAAGAGATTAAGGATGAAAATGGAAGCACGAGTGCAGCGTCTGATCTGCAGTAAAATTCGACGAATGTTGAATCATCTAAGTAATGCTTCTAAACAGCAAATGAAGAGTTCGTAAATCAACGCATATAGGTAAAAAAAACTTCGTGGGAAGTCATGAAACAGATCGGTCAGAAGGGTTATATTCGTTGTTGCTGTTTTTTTATGGCTTCGAGGACTTGCACAGCAGCCTCTGGAATACGAGTTCCTGGTCCGAAGACACAGGCTACCCCATTTTCCAGTAGGAATTCGTAGTCTTGGGGTGGGATTACTCCGCCAACGACCACAACAATATCTCTGAGATAAGAAACGAAAATTGAAAAAAAAACTGACTAGACTGGATATACGAAAAAATGCATATTGTTATGATCAGCGTTACCAGTAGACGACACAGACAAGATGAATAAGACGAGTGCGTTCGAATGGTGGTTAGGCTTTGCGCCTGAAAAAGAGGTTAGTTAACTACCATCAGGAAGGCTATGGGTTTGAATCCTGCCCAAGATTCTCAACATGCTGGGTGTGAGTGATACCCATTGAGATTTCCTATATTCACAATTACTTCCATAAATCCTCAATGCATGTGAAATAAATACACTGGTTGCATCCCGACAATTCGCTCTTACTACTGTTCTCCAGCATAAACTGACACCGTCATAAGAGCTAAACGAACAGTACACTCTGTTGGAGTATCAGTTGAATGACCTGCCGGTTTGGATACCACAATTCAAGCATTCGGATTGAAAAAGACAAGCTGGCTGATACGTCACCGAAGCGTATCAATCTAAGACAAGAATATCAATTTTTGTTGGTGAAAGGGACAGACTAATGCTCCGTGAGCAGAAGGAAACAGGTAGATGATCCTAGCCTTGATTCACACTACCTTCTGTTTACTGTAACACAACACCGTTCAGCGGCGTGTTTCGCAGCCTTGGGAGTTTAGAAGACAGCTGTTATTCTGAGGAACAGTATCGGAAGACATCCTTTTTTGTAGCTTGTGGTCAAGCTCCCGCACAAAGGTGTTGAAAGCGAGTGGACCACAGGGTTAGGCTGAGAAACTGTGCTTCGTAAAAGCGGCTAATCCCTATGTAGAAGTTGAACTGTCTACACGTTGTCAAAGGCCACCGTTACAAGTAGTGGATTCATTTTTTGAAAATTTGAGATCTGTGTTCAACGGAATATGAAGCTAGAAAAAAGTAAGTAAACATGTTTAAGTTCAAAGGATGGATTTCAATGGATAAAGCCAAATGTCTCATTGAATAAAAGATATCTACACTGCAGATCAACACAAAGGTGGAGTGTTGAACTCAAACTTGCGTTCGAGACATGGAGGATGACGAGGCCCCGGTGCTTCCCTGTTGAGCGTTAAACACAAAATTTCCCCGAGGGTTGGCATGTGTTCGACTATAACTCGTAAACGAAAACTTTGTAAGCCTTTATGGTGAATTGAATATTAGGTTAAACTGACCTGAGTTATCTGCACGTTTGGGCTGCTCATAATAGTCAAGTTGAAATTTATAAACCAACTTGACTATTTGGCAGTGGATTTGTGAGCTCGCGCCGCGACATGGCCGGGAAGAATTTGCATGCAACATACTGCTACACAGTATGTCATATTTCTGTGAACTCAGTGGTTAGCTCAGTGGTTAAGGCTCGAACATGCTGATCGTTAAGTCCACGGTTCGAACCCAACATCAGCACTTCAACTGCTCCCCTCTAGGCTTGAACAACTTGGCAGTACCTCAGCCATCATGCTTCTTTCGGGTGGCATGACAGGAAGGCAGAGAAAGCATTAATGCTGAATTATTATTATTATTATATTTCTGCGGAATCACGCATAGTTGAGTGGCTTTCGTGGAAAAGAATAATCCACCCTGCGTTTAGCAAGATGCATACAGTTGTTCGAAGTATACCTTTTGACAGTCAAGAACCATGATGTTATCAAGCTACAATAACGACCGTGTCAAAATCTCTCCAGTCATTCACGTTTTCCCTGACGGAAATCTGGCGCTGTCGTAATTTACCGAGGCAGCGGAGCTGCGTTTTGGTTACACTTCTGTACTTACTTGAATATTTACCCAGTACGCATACTCGATTTCCAGAAAACTACGGTTTTATCGAAGATGCTACTTTGTAAAACAGACTTCGAAGAAACCACTGCTATGGGCACTGTCTAGACTTGATCACACTTATACAGTTGGACAACGAACCGCTACTGATGTCATGGGTCTGTCACTCAACTCGCTAGCGACCACGACCTACGATTTGAAGAGCACACGATATAGACAAGTGGACACACGATAAACAATTGAAAAGTACCGCAGTTCTATTAATTACCAGCGATACTATAAGCCTTCGTTGATTATTCCTACAAGTTCACATTGGTTAAGCAGTGTCCTTTTTTCACCTTCACGACTGAAAGACGTGATACTCTAAAGACCTAAGGAAGCACGGCTGAGTTAACCGCTATACAGTCATGGTGCCACCGAATGATTAAGCCGATCAACAACTGGAAATGTACACGGCGTTCACTAGAAAATTTACACCAATCACACTGTTTAGCTTACGTTCCAAGTTACATTTTTCGTCGCAATACACAGCACACTAATTTGTATAGTAGGCTAATTTGTCAACCTCTTCAGTTAGTACTGGGAAGACCGAACAGAACAAAGCTTAGCGTTAGGATATTCTAGCTCGCCATAACCAAATAGGCATAAAATTCCAAATGAAGTGGTATTGACGTTCTTTGGTTTACAAGTGAGGATGGTTCTTTCTAAGAAGCATTGGGGCCAAAATGTGTGAAAATCGCATGTCATTTTTTCGAGGAAGAGGGGTAACAACGTATGTATCAATTTAGATGTAAATTTCGTAGGACTGGAGGGTTCTCCCATCTGGAAGCGCAAATTGAGGGTCCACGGCTGGGTGAGTTTCAACGCATTTTCAGTGTCTGACAGTTTCTGCGGGCCTCATGTGCTCAGTTGGATGCTAACTGTTTTCAATAGGCACCACTATGAGTGAATCCCACTTACTTGTGAGGTTAACCAAGTGGCTACACAATAGGTACGGTGTTTCATTAAAAAAAGCCTGCGCCATTTGCCGAGATGTGCAGTGGTTTCGTTTTTAATCGAGTTATTACTTTAAAGGGCTCTTTGGGGGGTCAGATTAGCGTCAGCTCTTCCAGACAAACCTGTAAGTGTTCATGTGACCCGAGTACGCTAACCTGGATTGACTTGACTGCATTTCGAATGTAATGATGAAACTTACTAAAGCACACTAGGGAGTTCGGCTAGTTAGGTACGATGTCTTTTATCGGTCAACATTGGCTGGAACGCACTGTGAGAGATGTTTCACTGGCCCCGGAGAAAGACATCGAAACACACAGCCTATCTGAGTTACGGAGCATTTGAAAATGACGGGAATGTTAATGATAGAACGACCTATCACTTAGGTGAAACGGAGCTTCGAGTGTGCCTTATGAAACAGACGCGGCCCGACGACAAGTGATAAATTCAGAAACTATGATATCAATGAGAACAGGTGTCCTAGGGACAAGAATACTGCCTATCGCAAGGCCCACTGCAGCGTCACAAAGTACTCAAAATCAGGCCGAAAAACTGACAATTCGAAGGTCGTTTGGGACTAAGAGTCTATGTGAACTTCTCAGTGAGTGGCTGGAAACACGTAACGATATGGAAGTTATGACAGTGACGTTCAGGTTGTCAGTTTTCAGTAAGATTGTCCGACTGAGTACTGGAGGTGTAGACACCCCGGATGTTCGCGGTAGACCAGCCCTAGGTCCCCCTGACTGCCCCGTTTTCCCTCTTTCCATTATATGGCTTTATCCACATAAATGAACATGGCTGTATGGCAGTGAAGCACCAGTATTTTTATCTGGTGTTATTGACAATAGTTGTGACGATGATATTCGAGACGAAGAAAGTAGCACCAAACCGGGCAAGCTATTAGGAAAGCCGTCCCAAATATTTCAGCTGAGAGTATCGCAACTTGTCGTACGGGTGATTTTTATCTGGTGTTACTGACAATAGTTGTGACGATGATATTCGAGACGAAGAAAGTAGCACCAAACCGGGCAAGCTATTAGGAAAGCCGTCCCAAATATTTCAGCTGAGAGTATCGCAACTTGTCGTACGGGTGGATGATTCCATGTTAGGTAATACTGAGGGAGAATTAGGTGAGTTTTGGTTCATTTTACTAAACCAATTCCCTCATGTCTTCATTCCCAACTGGAAAATTGACTTTGAAAACCATCACCCAAAGAGGGTTGAAAACAGGAAAATTCAGCAAACGACTAGTGAATAGTGCCTCGCAACTCCTTGGAATTTCGTGAGATGCGCGCTACCGATGATTCCCCTATGAACAAGATTCCCAATAAATATGACAGAATTATACAGTGTTCCTCGACCTTTCAGCGTAGCTTGGCTTCACTTACAGGATAAAATATCACTTGAAAACACCCAGAAGTAACTTACTTTCCGCCTAGTTTGGACAGCTCTTTGACTAGCTCAGGAACCAGAGTCTTGTGCCCGGCAGCCAGGCTACTGACGCCAACCACATGAACATCTGCATCTACAGCCTGTTGAGCAGCTTCACTTGGAGTCTTCAAGTAGTAGGTAGAGAAAGGAAACACTGTATGAATAGGTCGATAGATTTTGATGAAGATATTGTCCGAAATGAAGATAGTCAACTCAGTAGTACAGAACGGTGTCCACACAATAGTAAAACTCATAGGGCTGAGCAGTTATGCTCCAGTGTGGCATACGGCAGGACAAACATGTGAAATTGACATAAGCTGTTTATTTTCCAGTTTGAATATCTTTAGGCAATTGCAAACGATAGTTTTTAACTCAAAGACAACAAAACAGTTTTCATAAAGGGAACTACTCACAAGGTTGCTGAAAACTCTTCGACATCCCACGACCGGTTTCATAAACGAGATGTTCAATTGGGTCTCTCGTGAAAACCATGTTGATTTGCAAATGAGTGTACTTCTCGATAGCAAAATAGTATTCGAAACAATGGGTTGCCGAAAGGCATCATATCAGTACTAATAGATAAAAATCCACTATTAGTGCTGTGATATTTCGCTGCCAGGGTGGATGTCGCTTAGGCTTCAATAATAGCATTCTTACTTTCTATGCGCTGAAAGGGTGTTAAAATATATTTTTTATTCCAAGCGGAGCGTGATTTTTCCCTAAGCCATCTGGAGCGATTGGGCGGTTTCATAGTGTCATGAACATCCGGAAAGAAGTTTACAGTGAAACGGCGCGTCAGGTCCACATTTATGGTTAAATACCCCATACGTTTCTCATTACCAGCTGCGTTCTCCAGAGCTGCCCAGTCTCCACGTTCCTGTTTAATCACTGATAATATCTATGCTAAGGCGATTTCTCGGGGAACGCGCTGTGGCGTGAAACTTCTTCCGGGTAGCAGGAATTAGACTATATTGACGACATCCTTCTGGTAGGATATGACATTCAATGGCTGCAGAACACACTGACTGTCTCACAGTGGAAGTAAACCAGAGTGGCATGGCTCTTCCCACCAACGAAGTGCAAAATCCTTGCTCAGGATCTGTAATCACACTCTTCGTTGCCGGTTGAGTAATTTATGTGTATGAACGCTTTGAGAAGCCGATGCCTTCAAACAGATCCAACTACCAAAATCAGGTAGAGGATCACCAAGGCCTTCGAAAATCTCCAACACCTCTAGCGTCGGCGTTATACCAGCCTTCCGTGGAGAACTCAAGTTCATAAAGTGTCCGTTGATTTAATACCAATAAGGGTGTAAGGGATGACCTTTCCGAACTTGAGGTAGCACACGACTCATCATGTCCAGCGATTGTTTCGAAAGAAGCAACTTGCGCTTCTGGCGGCATCAGCGGGTAAGTTATGTCGAGATGTGACGACACACATTTTAGGACGTAATGACGGCGAACTGGCGAACGTTATGAACCACTGTCGACTCCGCTGGTTAGGTGTGTGTTGAAGATAGCAATCCAACGGCTTTCATGGCATTCTGTCTTTGTAGAAATGGGTGAGGGATGAAAAACATCGAAGATTAGAAAACTGCTTGCCACAGAGAGACGAGGGCTCGGCTGTCCTCTGCCAGACCGTGTAAACTCCCTGGTTTGGGTCCGGAAGACAGTGTCTGCATTTGGCTGAAATGGCCCGGAAATGACTTGAGGATCAGTATGTCTGTCCAAGACCTATGAAAGAAGCCGTTGAAATAATCTGTTTGCTGGGTGTGGGATTTTTGAGTCGAAGTCTCGAGGAAGGTGCTCAGGCAACATCGCCCTGGAAGAAGTACCTCCCACCCGATTAAAATAGTAGCGGGAACTTCATTACGTTCTTCAGTTTCCAATCTGGTTTACGCCCCCTGTTTCTTCAATAATTCGATTCTGGTTTGTAGCCATCTAACAAGGGAAGGGCTAATTGGGTATAATAGAAACCAGAAGTGAATGTGTCTTTGAATTCATAAGGGTCGTAGAACAATGCCGAATACCTCAATTCGGGACGTACTGTTATTAGTACAGGGTGAGCCAAACGGCAAACCAAACCGGAGGCTTAAAGTAGAGAATTATATAAGTTGGACGTATACTGACCAACGGTTGGTCCCCGGAAAGTAGCTCTGGTTTATTCATGGAGCACTTTATGTGGCTCGGACGGAATTGGTGGAGACGAAGAGGAAGACGAATCTATAGAGCCAACTTGTGCTACGTATCAAGCTCAAAGTGGCTCAGTGGTAACGTCACGAACCTACTGACCGGAAGGTCCGTGGTTCGAACCCAACCTCTGAGTCTCGATTGCTCCTGTCTAGGCTTGGGCAACCCGGCAGTATCTCGGCCTTCTTGCTTTTTTGGGGTGGCATGGTATCTAGATTCTAAAGGGGTGTCACAACAGAACCATTATATTATTATCATTATTATTATTGCTAGGTGTAGCGTCAAGCTGGATGCAACTAGCGTACAAGTGCGGAAATTTTTTGCCATCTTTATGTCAGAATTATAAGTGTTATGGAGTAGTAGTATTAGCGAAGCTGTAACAAGGCAGTTAAAAAGTGGGTATTTGGTTGTGCATTCGGCGCGTCACCTGAGCGGATCATCCATAGTACAACAGTAGTGTTTTCAGTAGCAATGAAAATGACCCTAATATACCTAGCAAGTGAGTTCAGAGATCAGAAAGTAAATGTGGTCAGACCTCAAAAACGTCGACCACATAAGTGTTTTCGTACTTATTAGCATCATCATGTGGGCGCAGAGAGATCCGACAATTGACCCTTCACGATGTTGTCCCAAGGATCACGGATAGGCCAACTAATACGTGCATCAGTTTAGGTTAGAAAGTGGCTGCAAGAAGCATTATGAGAATGATTAAGTGCATTTGACAAGTACATGAAGGCACAATTGCCGAGTCATCGATGAAACCTAAAGCAGCTGTTCAGCATCCGAACACAGTAGCGAAATTCCAACACTGTACAATGCTACCGAGAAAATGGAAACGTATTTCAATCAACAAACGAATGAGGGCCTACCGAGAATAGAGGTCCGACATCGACGTCAAAACCGAGATCCGAAAATCCGGTAGCAATAACTTTGCCACCACGGTCATGGCCGTCCTGTCCGAGTTTCGCCACCAGAATTCGAGGACGTCGACCTTCGTGGGCGGCAAAATCCTGAGGTGAAAGAAGTATGGTTCGAAGAGGACTGGATGAATTCAAAGCCAAGCGTTCAAGAAGAACCTTTTGTCCGTATCGGAAATAGCCCAAACGGTCTGGTGATGCACCGTGCTCTAGCGCAAAATCGCACTAGATGCAATTACAACTAATAATATAAATTGATTAGTAAAATCTATTATATATCATGCGAGCGCAGTAGAAACGCTGTGTTTACGCCTGTGTAAGTGGGTCATTATGATGCCAAGAACCACAACCACCAAATCCATGATACGTTGTCGGACAATGTTACACAAACATACACAAAAGCGCCAAACCTGGTAAGGAATCAACGAATCCACCAATGATAGTTTACCCGACGATTATCGTATGCGCGGCCACAGTTTACCCCTTAAGTCATCCGGATCGAAATAACACAAGACAGATGGATCCATGGACGAGCAAAATGGAGTTTGCTTCCGCTGTGCCTAAGCTGATGCACAACAGGAAGATCAGTCCACGAGAAGTAGGATCAAGGGAGCTAAATTCCAACCCAGTGTCATCCTGAACTAGACCAACTAGACCAAGACCGTCACGGAGTCAACGTGCTAAAGAAGTCAGATGCAGCAAAGTTCGCATCTGAGGCGCCCAGAAGAGCGTAGCTCATATCTGTGAGACGCACGAAGTCCCTTTATCGCTTGGCTTCCATAATAACAGTATTTTCTCATTTTAGTTCTCGTTCTGAACCTTCTAAGCTAGCGTTCTCGTCAAGACAACCACAAAAGGTTCACAATGTGGATTAACACCTAAAACCAGGTCCATAACACGTAGAGTGCGTCGCTTATAACGTGTACGCGGCGAGAATACTTTGGATATTCTGACGCTTTTTGGATGTGCCAATGGCAACCGGCATTCGGTAGATACTGGAACATGACTGGCCGTTGGGTCCACACTTTCGATCAATCAGAGCCTGTTTTGATGCTGGACTGGCAAGCGGCCTGATCTTTTGGCCAATCGCGTGCGTGATAGGCTTCTTGACCATAGTGGCGCCTAACTGCGAGTGCTAAAGCGTCTCCGGTGCGGGATCCCGCCTAACAGCTTCCGCAACACGTACTTTCGCGCAAACGCGAGAGAACCAAAGGGGTGAGGATGTATAAGCTGTGTCGAATTCACCAAGTGCGAGAGAACCAAAGGGGTGCGGATGTATAAGCTGTGTCGAATTCACCAAATGCGGCGGCAAATAAACCTCTTGGTGGACAGTGCATTCTGTGCGGCGGTAAATAAACCTCTTGGTGGACAGTGCATTCTTCGATCAGTTCCGGTAGCGCGTTCTGGGGTTATTCAGATGGCAACTGACGCTCTGTGAACCACTTAATCTCACACTAACTCGTGTGTACGGAAATAAATTAGTGTTTTGGACGATGTCTTCGTTTGTGATGTTCTTCAACCAAATTTCCGGTTAGACATCAGTGACTCTCTCCAGGTTCAGTTGGGCAAATATTTAAGATAATCAGGTAGTTTTTTTCTCATAAGTATTGCCTGGCACGTAAGGGATGTGCGGAACCCAATTTTCTCACGTCGCCCATTCGGGTTCCTTCCATTAATAAAGATTGGTGACAATCAGTTGACGACACACTATCAGCCTTGTTTTGTAGGGACCCCGAGTACCAACTCAGTTAATTTGTACTACTTCAGTGACAGTAAAAAGCAGTTAATTAACAATTATCATCCATCGCTAAGTATAACTTCGAAGATGGAAAACTATTTCAAAAAAGGTAGCCAGATGGGATTCCCGTAGGTTTACCAACAGACCAAGAATTGAAACGAGCGACTACGGTGGAACTTACTCGTTTTGGAGACTACTATAAGTAAAAAAGATTATCTCGGGAAATTATGGGTACCCAGAGGATTCTGGGCGTAAGAAGACTACACAAAATCCGCAGAAAGCCCATTTGGGGCACATCAGATGGTGTGAGAAAACCAATCTTCAAACTTGGTAGTAAGCAGACTCTTGAGCCCACTGGAATGGTATACTTGACGGAAGTGAAGATTCGGCGGGCTTTGAATTTCCGGTCACTGCTAAGTACAGCCGAGCAGCTGAACTGAACAAGAAGAATCCTCATCCAGTCTGCAGTCCCTGCGATTGCACCATGTGAATGAGTTCGAAAAATACCGTCCCCCTTAGTCCTACGGGTATATGAATAGCTTTGTAACGGATGCGGATGCACCAATACAGCTTTATAGTTATACCATATATATATATATATATATATGACCAACACAGTTCAGTGTCAACGTCCACACACCAAACGACGGCGAGCGAAATAAGGGTCCAGCAGTGTGGGTTGCGGTCGTCCATTCCGACGATAGACTCGTGATTCTCATTGGCCATGAGATCACACGGAATTTATGAGGAAACAAGTCAAGGCAGGCTCAGCAAACGGGATACGAACGCGCATGAGTAAGTTGGCATGATGTAGTTTGCAAGCGACCGTCCGAACTAAGTCACGTCGCATAACACACACAAATTGAAAAGCCATCGAGCCAGGTTTCGAAACACCTTTTCCAGGCTTGAAGCTTTAAGAATCTGAGACGCTGTATGGAAACTGTCTGGAAGTAGATAACATCAACATGCATCGCTTCCGCTGACGGATATGCGGGCTCGCCATAGAACCCTGCACCCATGGAGTGTGGAACGGCCTGCTCACAGTTAGTTAGTGGAGCGCACCCCGATAACCCGCAATGCGAATGAGTGTCGTTGCCTTCTGATGAATGTTTGCCGTCCATTGTTATTGTAGCGCGCCCCGAAGAACTGCAGACTGATCGATGATTGTCCTCTTGTGAGGCGACTTCATCGTTAGTTATCGGAGCGCACCCCGTGTAATAGTAACCCGGCCGGTTGTCGTGGCAACAGCCAATGCACCATCCATCCAAGGCCTGAGAGAAACAACGAACTTCCTTTTATCCTCATGTCTCTGTCTGATATATTGCCGTTTCCGAGACAAGTCCCGAGCATTCTCCATTTCCTCAAAGCTCCCCCGTAATTCGGCAAACACAGCCGAAGTCTTCGGATCATAGTGATGGGAAAAGCCAGGGGCCAGGAAAGGATCAGGCCGGAATGGGTCCATGACTGAAACTGTGACTCGGTGTCAAAGAGATCGGGTTGTCAATCCTATCTCACGAACTCTCGTCGTAAACTAACGCAACCAGAAGCAGGGAAACAAATGGCGAGAAGAGTATTTAAAAACTTCGATGGCTTTACTCGTTGGCCAACCTATCTATGCAGTCCGAAGATCCTTCGAGGTAAAAAAAAAAACTGCCACAGTTGGTCAGTGGCAAGGTTAACGCTATTCAAACAGTTGATGTGATGTAAAATGTTATCAACACACTCCAAATCGTTAACTTCGGGCTCTAATCTCTTGTTACACAGTTGGTGCAAGGTTAACGCTATTCAAACAGTTGATGTGATGTAAAATGTTATCAACACACTCCAAATCGTTAACTTCGGGCTCTAATCTCTTGTTACGAGGTCAGACATAACAGTATTATTGCACTCAGCAGCTGTGTTACAACCGCGGAAAGGCTAAGATATCTTTGGACGAAGTCGACTTGAGTATGTTTTTTAAATAAAAATATGTTGACTGACTGGCCCCAGGTTGTTGGAACGTAGTTCTACTCCCAAATTAGTCTAAACAACCCGGACCCAGCGAACCTTGCAACCCGATGGCGCTTCAAGGCAGAAAGTACTTCGGAAACTCAAAGAGGGCCTAGAGCCATAGGCCACAGTTCGAGTTGAGCGGGTCGAATAAAAGACATTGGTACAGAGGTACAAGATAAATCAAACTGTTGTCTAAACTATCCAGCGGCTGAGATTGGTTCCTGCTTTATAGTGTATTCCTAATATTGGCCTCATTACCAGTCGTTTTCTCGATTCCTTTATGTGAATCGGATTGTATTATATATGTATATGTATATGTACAACATATAATGTATGTATATAGTTAACGACGGTTCAGTAGATTGATACCAGTTATGCTGGAAAATTATACCTTTCTAGGCTGATAAAACTCAGCTGTAGAACAGGCTCTACCGTTTTTATTCCGCCAGCGCCATCTTCAGCAATAAGTGGATGCATCGGACGGCAACCGGTTAACAACACATTTCTCTCCGTAGCCAGGGTGGATGCGACAGCGGCCTTGACGCCAGTCACAATACGTTCATCGTACAGCACCACCATTTTACATACTTCGGTAGTTGTATGAGCTCTAACGGAAGTGTGCCTGATGAGGTCAGTGCATGAATATGAAAAGCTCGAATCAAGCTTGTTGAGTTGCATCACTTATGACGTCAAAAAGGCATACCGCAGCAAGGGCTTGTCGCAAGATATGGTGCCCCTGGACGGATGAACTGAGGCGTCTGCAGGTTTTTGACCACCGATGTCCCAGAAGCGTTGCTGGGACGACGTCAACGAATTCGTAACGAGGTAGTTATCTGTTTGTACAGCAGATACTTTAATCGCAGAAAACATCTGACAACCCCAACTGCGGTGGATAAGCCATGCCGAAACACCGTTTATCGAGATGAATGTTGTTCTGCGTGCCTCACTCAGAATGATGCAAACTGCGAGGTGGACAACGTGTGACATGGCAGAAGCGTGCGAAACATATTACGAAGAATTTAGGCGTTCCAGGATAAGGTCCGCGTGACTCTCCCTGAGTTCTAATAAAGACATTGCAAGACATGGGGGTTAATCGACGTCAGTGGACATCATGCTGTTCAGTCTCTGTCCGAATTGTCTGGGGGTGTAGGTACCCCAGAAGGTTACCACTAGGTCCCTCTATCAACCATTCTTTTCTTTTTACTCAAGTACAGTCAGATGAACGTTGCGGTTGTACAGCAATGAAACATCAGTATCAACACTGGTGTTGCTGTTTCTGATGATGATGACAACCAACAGCTCGCGAGTCAGTGAGTTATGTCAAGCGTTTCTATTCACTCGATAGATGGATAAATCTAACTAGGACCGGTAAGTTTCACTGAATACAAATGGGAGCGGACTTTGTGCAGAGGGTAAGAAAAAAACCTACTTCGACCGCCTTCATCACAGACTGCAGTTCATCGGATTTGGAGAACTGGCTCCGGTAGGCTCCGGAGACAAGGCGATCTGCAGCCTTATGCCGACCGTACACTTTGGACATTGCATCTGTGATCTCACCGACTGTACAACGGGCCCGTGCCGCTTCAATAGAGAGAGCAAGTAAGTTGTGACTGCGATCATCTGAGGCGCATGCACTTGTGATGGCAGCTAAACAGGTTTCGACCTGAAGCACGTTAGGGAAATGAGAAACATAAGCGGACATATTGTTTGAAAAGGCGCTGAAAAAGTGCAGCAGGCACTCCCCCGCAAATCATCAAGCATATAATCGTGGCATTAAATTTCATTGTGTGTAGTATGGCGATCGCAACCTACTACGAGCCCAAAAAACGAGAGTAAATCAGGTAACATCAGAGGCCGTGATGGACTTATAATCAAAGTGACAGTTCCGAGTACGAAGTAACATATAAGATATGACAAAATAGTAGCCAGTCGAAGTAGTCCATTGTATACAACAGTCCACTGCAACACGGCTCATTCGCATATCTGGTCCATACCATTCTGGTGCATAATTCGAATTCCCAAAGGACAGGGTTGCCCAGACAGGGCTATTATTTGACTCAATTCACAGTACCAAATTTTGAAACTTCCTGGACAATATCTGGTTAGTCATAGTTGGCTACGAGATATGTAGCATTCGCATCAGTTGCTTGAACAGACCCCTCTCCCGGTCTTGTTGAAACGAGAGTTATGCGAATTCTATGAGCCCCACAAGCACCCACGAATCATCAGATTCAAGTGTCTGTCATCTTCGGAAGATGTTAGTCTTGAATCTTGAACAGATCTCCCGGTCTTGTTGAAACGAGAGTTATGCGAATTCTATGAGCCCCACAAGCACCCACGAATCATCAGATTCAAGTGTCTGTCTGTCACGGAAGATGTTAGTCTTGAATGACGTCACGATGGTATACTGAAACGATCGGTGTACCGAAAACCTACTTGGTCAGGTCAATACATTAACTTTAGCAGCTTCGTGCCACTGAAGCAGAAACAGAACCTGATCCATAGCCTAACTAACACAGCGAAGAAAATATGCTCTGATCATGCACTGGAACAAGAATTCCGAACTCTCACCAACATCCTGAGAGACAATGGATTCCCCGACAAATTTATTACAAAGCATTTGAACAGGGAGGATGCAAACACCGTCACAGCCACAGCTGGAAAGAAACCAGTTTACATTAGCCTCCCGTTCAAGGGAGATATACCGGCCGATCTACTGAACAGAAGACTTTCCCCCAGTCTAAACAAAGTTTTTCCGGCCGCAAAACTCCGAACCTGGTTCACCAGCAATCATTTGTACCCCTTTAATCTCAAGGATAGAGTGCCTATCCACGCCCAAAATAC
>NW_008751814.1:1039022-1041193 GCF_000715545.1 Opisthorchis viverrini
GTGTGTTGTACTTACCATGGTCCAACTCACCTCCCCTCACACATGCACCGTGTGCTGAACACAACTACAACACCCCCCGAGCTGACTAGCTCAAGTCGTCCTATTGGTGACCTGAACTAATTGTTCTTTAATAGGTAGTCAATATCATCTCACTCGATTCCCTGTCCACTTACGCCATACCCATTCAAATATGTTAAATACCGCTCTCTTAACCTTTGAAATTGTATGGCTTGAAAAGACCTTGCCGA
Organism: Opisthorchis viverrini; assembly: GCF_000715545.1. NCBI lineage: Eukaryota > Metazoa > Platyhelminthes > Trematoda > Opisthorchiida > Opisthorchiidae > Opisthorchis > Opisthorchis viverrini. Next base: position 1,039,271 of record NW_008751814.1, read on the forward strand.
AAACATGTTCATCAACCCATTTGTGTTCTTATTATAAATGGGAATTTTCGGAAAGTTACATATACTCTTAGCCCTCCGATCTATACATGCCACCACATCGATTCACCTGTATTAGTGGCCTGATTGGAAAGTTAAGTGCGCTGCTACAAAATCTTTGCCAAGGAGCAACCGTTAAGTGTGTGCACACACACACCATTTCTGAAAAACATTCAACTTGCTTCTATTGAGCAATGCTTCGAAATCGATGGTTGCTCGCTGAGGATAGACCTATAAACAAGGCACACTACAACAGTGTAAACTCTAGCCTCATCAGACATGCAGGTGCTACGGTAAGCTTACCGTTGGATAAAAGCTATCCTGGTCTTGTCCACTCAAAGAGGAAATTCGTCTTTATTAAAGCGTCGGAATGTATGTAAACTGTCCAGTTAAGCAACTCAGGCACATCGGTCAGCGCACCCTCACCACTTCGAGATGGCGGATTACCTATCCATGGTAATCTAAATCACCTATTTGAACTGGGCGTCCGTTCAGATGCAGCAAAATGTTTTTGGATTGGATCACTATGCTGTACAATATTGTAAAACGCTACCCTAGTTTGGTAAAAGACAAGGCTATTTCACCTTTTAATTATATCGGAGAAAAACCATTCAACAAGGATTGAAAACGAACGGGGCATGAAACCAGCACTAGCAACATACCTTACTGTTATCACGCTCGGCTCGAAGTTGTTTCAGCTTGGCAATCTGCGACTCGCGCACTTTTGTATTGTCCACAACCAGAACCTCTACCCGCTCCTCCTTTTCCAACCGATATTTATTGACACCCACAATAGTTTCTGTAAGAGGGAACCAAAAAACGAATGACTTCACAATGGATGAATGGACAGAAGATCACGTAATGAGAGCGCTCAGGCTGGGTGCACTGACTAGACGTTGCGAATGTAGGCTGGGAAATACCAGAAACAACCAGGACAATGCCAATAACACCAAGAGAACCATGAAAACGTTCTTTCATAGCTCATTCGTGTATTGAATCGGTGGGATGGAGAAGCCCAAACAAGCATTGAATGAACGCATCGTCCAAGTAGTTCTTTAACGGAGTTCTTTAGCGTAGATCGATATTCAAGGTAACGAAATTCGCCGACACTCCTTCCTCGTACCCTCCAAACTTATAGCGCCATACCACCTTTGTTTTCATCATCGTATCGTTTCTTACAAATGAAAGAAATTTGTAGTGCTTCAAAAGCAAAACGCGATAGTCACGCTGCCGAAGGACAGGCTCCGTGCGTTCTCCATTTCACCTAAAACCAAGTCTGGGCGATACTGCTTATGAGGAAGAAAATAGTTCAACCTCTTAAATATATGTCTAACTGAATCTAGTAGCAGTGTTAATTATAGATAATTGGTTGAAACACATCGTAAGTAAAATACTCCTTAATGTCGGAATTGAATCTGTCGCTCACAATTGAGACTGAGCAGTTTATCCACACAGTGACTGAACAATCCACAACAGCCTAAACAGGACAGAGCGTGAGATATGCCTGCTGGCAAACGAAGAGATATGCAGGTTGAACATGGCTCATATATCTAGCCAATTGGTATTGTAGTAGCTGAATCCTGTTTCGTCGAACATAGACGCTACAGGTAGCCACCAAAGAAAGTCCTGTTCACCGATTGATACATCCGACTTAGGTACGCAGTGACCGATGGTCTCATCAACGTCATCATCAACGACAGCATACCAATGCTTCCGTACAGCCATGACTTATTTGAAAGCCTTATTGCAAAGAAAAGAATAAAGCTGGGTGGGGGAGGGACTTAGTGCTAGCTTAGCTTAATCATTCCGAGGTGCCTACACCTCCAGACATTCACTCAGGCAATCTGGACAGAAACTGACAACAAGAACGCCACTGATATCGGTTGG
>NW_008751814.1:1051274-1066862 GCF_000715545.1 Opisthorchis viverrini
TGTGCGAGTCTTGACTGTGCTAGCGCACACTGCGCCTTGAAGAGCATTCACCATTGTTTGTCCTTTCTTTGGTTGTTGGTCCTTAGACGCGTGTTCCCATACCAAAATCTTTACATACTTTGGGATTCACCTCAACAGACTGGCACTGCCCTTGGCATGATCTCGAATGAGACGTTTCTCTCTTTTCTCCCATATTCTCCTGTTACCCTTTCGCATTCATCGCTTGCAATCACTTTTTATGTTTGCGACCATGCTCTTCAAAAATAAATGATAATAAAAAACAGCTGGTTTCCAGTGTCAATGCTTTCTCAACAAGTCGACCAAAGAAGGCTGTATCCGGTAGCTCATCGGGTACGGGCTTGCGCCCGGTGCTATGTTAGTTTTCGCTATTGCTTTGAGATATTCAGTACTACTTCTCACAGATTGGTGATACTGAACGCGCTGTCATTCATTTCAGGTGGCACATCATCATCAGGTCCGGGGAATCAGCGCTCATATGGCTGTTGCCGCGTGAAATGACAGTCGTATATCAGCGAAAGCTAAGGTATGCTCCGAAAGACAGCAATAAGAAATTGACGCGTACAGAAGAGTGCCACCAGGATATACGACGGAAAGGAAACGTAGGCTTCGGGAGAGAGTGAGTGGGAAAGATTGACAAGAAAACGGTTTAAGGAGTAATCTGATGGAGGAATTTCATTGGGGCTATTTCACACTTAAGCAACGCAGTCGGATTGAGATATATGTTTAAAGTGACCGTTTAACAAAGAGGAAAGAGAGGAAACAGGTCCACCGTTCGGGAGTCGACAAATACAGCAAAATATTTTTTGCGTCATGTGAGTGAATGTGACTCACCAGAAAGAAACAGGCTTGCAGCGGCAGGTTTCACACTCAAGAGTAGGGTTTAACGCAAACCCACCAAATTCAGTTAGGGCACCTCAAGCAGGACACAGGGCGTTGCAAATAAAATAACCCAGTTTCGGGTGCAACTTGCCGGCTATCGGGGCTGAGTTGATTCGATCCAATGGAGCTAGGCGGAAATAGAATTCCTTTTTATTCGGAGATACTTACTGACGCGCTTGTTGAACCTGTCCACTTAAATGACAAAGTTGTGTTGTATGCTCTTCGTCAGAAAATGCACACTGGTTGCCAAACACTAATATGCAGGCGGAGATGGGGTAAGGTCTCAAGACGGGGTTAGAGGCACTATTTGAACATGTACTTTACTTGTGGATATATTGACACACCAGGCGTGGGTTTTGAAATTGTGGTGTACTAAAAGCACAACGGCAAATCTGGTCGGCCGTGCTGCATTTTCTAGACCGGCAAACTAACTGCACCCTTCTATTTAAGGTCGGCCACATGGTCGAGACATTGTAACCATGATCGCTGTTTGGTATGCCTATGGCATTCACACTAAGTGACAGGTATGACAAAGGGAAATTGATAGAACACGTTATCAGCGTGCAGAACCCATAAAAATCAACGGTGGCTGGTTTCGTACATTTGAAAATACAAAGATAGAAGGACACATGATGGCTGCCGAAAATTCGGTGACCAAGCAGTCGCTGAAGGCGCTTCGGAAACTGCAATGTAAAGTAAACAACCGGATTTAATCGTGGTGAGATGGTTTGCGTACCCCCCTGAGCCATACTGGGGGGTGCGCATTCAGCATCCATAGGACCTCTTCTAACAGGTTAGTCAATAAATAGGGCGGCCCTCCAGGTTGGTGAGTGGAACAAGTGCGGCAATTTGTTCCTTGGAAGTTGGACCACTCAAGCAGTCTTATGTCAACAAACGCTTCGTTTCGATAGGGATTTTGAGCCAAAAGCTTTTGTTGAGAACCCCAATCGTCCGCCTGCGTAGGCTTTGGTATGATGTTGGTGGTCCAGCCCACATACAACCATGAACCGTACAGATAGAAATACCTTCATGCCACATCGACCGTAGCGTAGTGATATCAACCGAGTCACTTTAATTGCCGCATACAGTAGGACGGATAAGCGCGAAAAATGTGAAGTCTGACACCCATCTTTCTTGATTGTTATCTCTTAACTCCTTTTCTGCTCCAATTACCAAGTAATCCTATATGGATACCAGTCAATAAGCCAGGCACCCAAGAAAGTGAAATACCAGAGGCTACCGTTCATGTCTGCAGCTGCTCATCTGCTTTGTTCTGGGCTTTGTTCCGGGCCCACGTAATCTGCTTGCACATGGCTAGAAATCTTGCGGGAAACCTTGAACAATCGCTCACAGTGGCGCGCATGCTGCCATTTTCTACTCGGACTACCCATCCGAGTTTTGCTTGTCGTTGTGTGCTAAGTTCACGTCGGATGGGGTTCACAATAGAAACTGGATCAATCCCGCTGAAGGTGCCTAAATTCAACACGATGCCCTGATAAGTTCAGTTAAATGCTGCTCAAAGGAGTCGGCACCTTATTCTTGAACGTTTTACTTGATGACACGGAATTTCTTCGCACTAGTTTGTGTGTTACGTCTAAACAGTTCATAGCGACACTTTAAATATCGTGCCAAGTGAAACAGGAGGCGGCCTGGTTCAAAGAATTCAGTTGAAGAACATAAACGAGGGATTCCGCTGGGATTCAGGTGAGTCTCCCGTGAAAACTGAATTGGTATGCAAACGAGTATATCTGTCAAATTTCGTGCGATTCTGGTTCAAGTGGAATATACGGTGGAACTGCATGTACGTGTTGAACCCTGAGAACGGTGAAACTTGTCGTGAACTTTTGGAAGGGTTTCAGTAACCCCATGAGTAGTGTGTTACACCCGGAGAATGTATTGCGATATCTCGAATAATGTACCAACTGAAAAATGAGGCGGCCTGGTGCAGCATAACCAGTTGAAGATCATAAACGATAGATTCAGCTGAGATTCAGATGAGTCACTTGTGAAATGAGCGTAGTTGTCCCATGACTTGTCTTGTGTTTACTAGTCTTGTTCCTTCATGGTTGCATGGAACTTAAGAATCAGTGTGTATTACAAGTGTATTATTGTCGATGATGATGGCCACTTCAATTTCCTCAACACCGCGGAAGCAATAGCGAGATGGCTCAAGTGGTGAGAGCGCGGACTTACAGACTGGAAGGTCCGTGGTTCGAACCCGACCTCTACCACTCGACTTCCTCTGTCTAGGCTTGGGCAACGTGACAGTATCCCAGCCCTCGTGCTTCCTTCGGGTGGCATAAAAGCTAGGCACCGGAAGGGTGATACGGCTAAGAGAATAACTGTATTCTATTTCTGCAACGCACCCGGGAATTCAAATGTGTTATCAGGCACAAAAATGTCAGAGTGAACCGCATTAGTCAAAAACACGCTCAACTACTTCACACAATCGGCGTAGCAGTTGCAAAGTGTGACACCAAATAAGCTGAAAATATATCAGCAAGAAGGAAAAAAGGCCGTTGGTAGCAATAACGCCAATTTGTACTGGAGTTTGTAGTCAGCTCAGACCATTAGTGTTCGCTCAAAGCAGTTCACTGGGAGTGATACAGGACCATATCTTTTGCTGATCTATAGAGTTTCAAGGGAAAACAAGCGATTGTACCAATCGGCTCGAGCCTAATGTCCAGCTGAAACAAACGATGCTAAGCGCACAAACAGAGCAGGAAATACCAGTTGTTCACACGGCAAGTGTCACCTCTGGATCAGCTACCAACCCGTGTTTCTACAGTACTCTTAGATCACGACGAAACTAATGAGTTTCGCAAGCTCAGATTATACAGGAAAGCTTCTTTGTGATCTCCGGACTCCAGTTTGTTGAAGGGTACGCTGGGAAAGCAAATGAACACTGACTCCTTCCAACAGAGGTCGGGAAATGTCTATCCATTGGAATGCAGAGGATCCAAACGCGTTCAGCCCCGGGGGTGGGTGTAGTCCCAGGTCATAAATAAGAGAGATATTGCTTCAGGATAACTGGACACCGAGAGGGTGTCTTTGGAAGGGATGAGATGAAAAACTAAGCTAGCGCCTTGCAGATCTGTTCGGAAAATTCGAATCGTATTTACAACACAGATAGTCATGTTTGGCTGGAAGTTTAACAGAAAATACGCTAAGCGAAAGCAGGCCGGGCACATATTTCATGAGTAGTATGGCGAACTAAAAATCTGCAGATCATGGTATTCGTTTTGTCAAAAAGTATTCACATCAAGAAAAACCCAATTTCACAACGAAAAAAAAACAAAACGTTGAACCATATCTTATGTTAGAGTAGCTCTAATCTTTTGAATTTCGGTAACGAAAGAAAATCACACTGAGAACACCTGAAGCTCACCTTGACCGCTATCAATAGCAGCTTGCCGCTTGGCAGCACATTCTTCGATTCGTAGCTTCGGAATCCCAGCTTCAATTGCTTTGGCCATTCCACCCATAGATTCGATCTGTTTCGAAAAAAAGATGAGGTTAATGGTGACCTTAACACATCAAATTTTAAGCTTTAGTCTATTCATGTTCACATCTTGGTGCTCACTTCTGTTATTTCTTTCAATGCGGCCTCTTCAATTTCATCAGTAAGGGACTCCATCATGAACGATCCAGCCCATGGATCAGCGACTTTGGTGATCGCAGTCTCTTCTTGCAAGATGATCTGTGTATTCCGAGCGATTCGAGCGGAGAACTTGGTGGGTAAACCAAGAGCCTCATCAAAGGAGTTGGTGTGTAACGACTGCGTGCCCCCAAACACGGCGGCCATAGCCTCAATAGTGGTGCGAATGATGTTATTGTATGGGTCCTAAATGGGTGAAATAAGATGGCGAACTGCCATTGTGGTTAAGCTTTCGATTTTTCTTAAAGAATGTATCATCACCAGACGATCTACAGTCTATGAAGACATGTTTGGAAAACGTGGCTAAAAGCTGCAGCTCTGTAGGGCTCTTCCTAGCTCAGTTGGCCATGGGTATACACTCGAACCACCGAAAATTCGCTTTCACGAATAAAAGAGACAACTTCACAGCCGATAGTTTGGTACCCTTGAACCCTTACAATAATATTCATTCGTTAAGGTGATAACAGGCGATGATTCTGAAAGTGTGCTAAGTTTTCCAGCAATTCAGCCTATCCCAAGGAGAAATCTATAGACAAGGATTACCTGCTCCGTGAGAGACCATCCGGAGGTTTGACTGTGAGCACGCAGCAACAGAGACTTCTGCGACTTGGCAGCAAATTTCTCTTTGATTAACTTGGCCCAAAGCCGGCGAGCAGCACGCATTTTGGCAATTTCCTTTAAACAGAGATGTGCGAGGAATCAGCAAGGTTGTGTAGCCGAAAGGCGAAAGATAAGTTCTTCTGGTAGGTGAATAATGCGATCGAGCCACAAAAAATACCAAACGAACCTTGAAAGTGGACTTCAAAGGACGCCAAATTTTCACATCAAGAAATTCGCTGCAGTAGGACTAGTAAGGGTGAACTGATAACATAATACAGTGCATGCTAAATGGGCTCACACAACGCAGCTCGCGAGAAAAGAGATAATGAGTGTATGATTGCCACTCTAAGATAAACGAAGCAAAGATGGCTATGACAGGATAGAATATTTACAATTATGGCTTCATATGCACTTTACTCGGGTCTTGCCTACAGCATGCAGTGCAGGCAACAGGGAAACATAGAGCGCCCCAAAAAGGCTGTTTCCGGACAGAAACCCCAGTCTCAGATTCAGAAGTATCAAGAAGGTTGGTCGGACTAGAAGCGAGGTTCTTCTGAGACAAAAAAGCCGGGGGTGCTCAGGTTGGAAAATATATCATACGTCTACTTGCCACAAAAAATCAAAACTACGGGCATGATTGCTAAGAGGGATGTCTGTGGTTTTGGCAATAATAACATGGCGCGCTTCAGAGTGCAATTTCCAAAGCAGAACTTTTCAAAGTGGCGCCCCCAAACACCCCGATTTGTTCAGATGACATTGTCTAAGTTACTTTGTTTAACGAGCCATCGTGATTAACGTCAGGCGATCTAAACGAAATGAGCCGTTTTCGGGGTGTACGTTTGGACTCACACAGACTTGGGAAGCCACCCCAAATCTACCAGAGGAAGATAACCTCACCGGGCCGAAATCTGCCCAATACCATAGAATATAAGGTGTAAACTGTGGACAGTTTTCGGTAAGTTTCACGCTGCCCTGTCATTAAACAGTGTTGACTGTAAGGAAGCTGGAACATAGTGCGGACTGATAGAACGAGAATCAGTTTTCCCTGAAAATCACTAACAACCGAGCGATGACATGTGACAAAAGTCGAATGCATCCAACAGGCCAAATGCTTCAAGGGATGCTAGATACCCTTCCTGTTAGCCATGTCTTACGGTGATAAAAGTCTATCATATTTCCGGTAAATTATTCGAATTCATCCTAAGGGCTCTTCCAGATTACGTGGACACGAATAATCATTAAGTTAGGGTTGGGTTTGGCCGGGGAGCCAGGGCTTTGTGGCTGACAAGCGAGCTTGCATTTATATGCGTTTACATATGTACTCCTTAGTGATGACAGAGGTTATCGAACTGAGGGACACTGCATTATCAGAACTGTGTCGAGAAATGTTTCGGGGGACATGAATTTAAACCTGTCCAAGTAAATATCGTCATAGGACATTGTAGCAAGCTGTAGAACGTAGAGTGCTGCATATCCTTACCATGTAGAAGTTCATGCCAACCCCCCAAAAGAAGGATAAACGTGGGGCAAACGCGTCAATATTTAGTCCAGCATGTTCCACTCCCAGGCGACAGTAGTCGATCCCGTCAGCAATGGTATAGGCCATCTCAAGAACCGCATTCGCTCCAGCTTCTTGCATGTGGTAGCCGGAGATAGAAATAGAGTTAAATTTGGGCATGTTCTACAACAAGAATCAAGCGGTTATATATGCACGAAAAGTCTTAAATACAATTAAGAAGATGGCAGTCAATATAAAAAAATGAGTTGACAATAAAAGACAAATGTCAAGAGCCAAGTGTTGGCAACAACGACAAGTCATCCACGAGGGCCTGAACGGCTGCAGAGTTGGTCACACGTAGCCGTGATACAGGTGCCAACAGATGATTACGGTTAATATTCAGTCACTGTACTGTTACTTGGGGTGTAGTACGCGCTCATCATTCCCAGGAAGTAGGAAACAAAAAAATCAGAAGCAGTACGTCAGTCAGAAATGCATTGGAATTCCATGCAATACACTCTACTATGTCCGAGGTAACTTTAAAAGGGAAACAAAAAAGTGGCACTTTTGAAGGTTTACGCATTTATGTGAGCAAACAGTACGCTAACAATTCCATGCATACACTCTATGTCCGAGGTAACTTTAAAAGGGAAACAAAAAAAATGGCACTTTTGAAGGTTTACGCATTTATGTGAGCAAACAGTACGCTAACAGAACGTTTGTGGCGCGAGATTTTGGCATTTTCAGGTGCTCTCACTTCAAAGTGGATGATCCTAAGCTTGTGGAACGGCCGGGATTGTGAACATATTGTGAAGCGTGAAACCCAAGAAGCAGTTCTAGTCCCTAAGGACGATTTCGGCTCAATTAGATGCAGCTATAGGTCAGTATATCCGAAACATGTCCGACAGGTAGGATGAAACCACAAACCTTGACCATGGAGATCGCGTCTCCGTAATAACGCCTACAAATAATACCACAGCCAGAAAAATGGCTTCTTGATGCACTTTTGCAGGAAGTAGTAGGATATACAGATGGCATCAGATGTGAGGACCTCGTAGTAACCAATGGCTAAAAAAGCTAATACTCTATTTAAAAACTCACGGCTAACATCGTGTTGGAACGACTGACGTATACGCCGAAACAATCAGGTGCTGAAAAGAGCGACTGCAAGAAAAATGATCTCGAGGTGTTGCCAATTAGATCAAAATGGATCAAAAGGATCCCCCGCTTCTCTACGTTAAAAACAAATTGTCATGTATTCGTCTTTGCTAATACACCAGTTCCTCAAAAGGATCGACGAGGGTGTTCCGCACTGCTTAGTAGTAAAAGATAATTTATTCAGCCTTGACAACCTTTCAGTGCATAGCTGCCACCTTATCCAAAGGATGCACGAGGGTTGAGATACTACCGGGGAGTCCAGGTCCGAAAAGAAGCTGTCGAGATGTAGAAGTCGAGTTAGAACCACGGATCTTCTGATCAGTAAATTCGCGCCCTAATCACTAAGCTGTCTCAAGCTCTTAAACGTTGCTTAGTAGGAACTCATGAAAAGATTAGACCCCAATAAGAGGCCAAAAACCTCATTTCCAAGTGTTCTCGTCAGAAATATCACTATACACAGCAAGCTTAAGATAATCCTGGACGTCTGACATCGTACCAACAAAGTCCTCATAAAAAAGACGAAATCATTTCCTGAATCAACTGAACTGGAACAGCGCCCGATAACTACCAGCATCTGTGGAACCGAAACAATGTCGGTGTGTCTCTCAGTGAATGCACTACGGCCTATCCTACTCCAAGGAACAGATATAGGAACGATGCATGCGAACGCTCGAACATTCTCCACCTGTCACTGAAGCATTGCATGCATATGGTTAGAGGTACGCTAAATGGTCTTTTGAGAAAATAGCCACCTGTCATGAAGCATTGCATGCATATGGTTAGAGGTACGCTAAATGGTCTTTTGAGAAAATAGCGAATTTCCCCTTAACCCGGCCAGCGTCGGGCGGAAACAACCCGCAGTTAGTCCATAGTTTCGCAACGAAGCATCAAAGCCCTAGTCAGTCATTTTGGTAGCGCTGACAACTGCTGTCTCCTGGATGAGACATAATGACGGTCCAGATGGCTGTGGCTCAGCCATGCAATTAATGGTGATCCGGAGGCTCCTATCTCACCTATAAACACGCAAGTGGATTGGTTTGGCGTCAGTGATTTGGGTCAGCGTCCCCTTGTCCTCAATGAACCAGACCGCAAGAGTAGAATAACTCGCCGAGAAGAGATACTCAAGGCTTTTGGTTTTCCTCTACTTGTGAGTTTCAATACATCACCTTCTAAGTTATGAGACTGAACATAGAGTACAGGCAGCACAAATTGTTGCTGTAGGTTAGCTGAGTCATAACAGCCATTTGAAAAAAAACTGCTCCGGTTTTGTATCAGAGATATACCGATGATCCGCTCAAGTGTTGTTGATGGTGAGAGGAATCATTATCAATAAGGATGACTTTCGCCACTGCGCCGGTGAGAGGACTAGTCTACTAGTGCAAGTAAAACATGCGGTGTTAAAAAGTCGATTAAGCGATAAAAATATCCTAGGTAAACAAGCTCACTTTTGCAGTATAGGCGAAAATGTCACTGATTATTCGCATCGATGGAGCAGGCGGGAATATATATGTGTTTCGGACCATAAACTCCTTCAAAATATCGTTCTGGATCGTCCCGGCCAGTTCGGCTTGTTTGGCACCCTGTAAATGATCAAGTTAGAATGATGGACGGTAGTTAGAAAAAGAAAGTATTAACGTGGTTAGAGACAACAGAAAGTGGTATGACGATCCAGTGTCACAGACATGTGGTGGATACTCTTATTCTCTAACTGCTCGTATAGGTTATGGGTAGTCAGTGACGAAACAAAGTAGTGGTTTCTCCGAAAATAGCACGCTCGTGGGACCAGCAAAGAATCGTTCACAGTTTGCGATTGTTCTGTTAGGGGTGGGGTAGAGTCAAATTCGACTGATGCACCCATTAATGAAACGGGGATGGATCTTATCGTGGTGCGACAGTTTGTGTGCCTCCGTGACACTGAGGTGTGTTGGCGGGTGCCCGTGTGACACTCGGGTCAGGATGGTCAGTGTTTAGAGGTCCCATCAGCAGTCCTGGTGCTCTAGGTTGTAGGGTGGAGCACTTTTGTTGGGTTGTTCTTTAAAAAAACAACGCACCAAAATTTACCTCTACTTACTGCTACCTAGTGGTCAGGCCAACTATCTGAACGCTTTGGTTGAGGAACCACCGGTCCACCAGCCTAGATGTGGGCACCCTGGTAGTATCCTCGTCCACGTACAACCACGATTCCTAAAGGTTCATCATATGGCAGTTGATCTGTTCGCCGAGCTTGGCAACTGGCTTGCAAACGTTTCGTCCCCAGTCGAGGAGATATCGTCAGTGCGTAGTTGAATGGGTTTCACAATGGAATTGGACCCATTCAACTGTGCACTGACGATGTCCCCTCGAATGAGAAGACGAAACGTTTGCAAGCCAATTGCCAAGCCCGGCGAACAGATCAACTGCTATCTGATCAACCACCAGTAACCAAGATTCCTACAACTAAACACGCTGTTGTGCCGAATCGGCCGTCGATTGGTTCCGTCATCCGGTTCGTCCTACTTTCTGCATAGAGCACAACGGGTCAGCTAAAACAGGCTCCTGCGAATGTCCCCAGTTTTTCTATTTCACACACTTTTCCCTTCCCCTCCACTCCCCTCATTCCACTAATGACACCATTCGTGCGAACCAATCACTTAGGATCGACGACTTCGTTCATCTTGTGTCGGTCTTGGTCGTAATACCTGCCCGTCACCTGGCGGCGGTAGTCTCAGGCGTACCGAAACTAATATTCTAGCCTCGACATCCGGCCTATCTGGCAACTTTTAATGTCGCTCTTTGAAGCAAAGAAAACATCAAGCCGCTTTTACTCTCAAATTGTTCGCTTAATACTGATATGTGCTACGTATCAGAAACGAGAATTCAAAATTCTAAGAAAATCGTCAATCTAACTGCACCATCATATTTACTTAGGTCCCAATCGATTCCCTGAGTGCCCTGAGTCGCTGTTCCAAAATCTGTCTGAGGGTGGAAATATGATCGATGCAACCTCTTGCAGGACGGAACCCAGTTTGGTTTTCAAGGATTTGTCTTTACTTGTGTTCAGTCAGTCCAGAGAGCACCTTCGGTGCCACGGCTAACAGACTGATACCACGGTGGTTTCCACACAGCGTCCGCATACCCTTTTTGAAGATAGGGATGACTGTCGACATGCCCCATTCCGCAGGCATCTTCTCTACATTCCATATGGCACTCCGCCTTCTGTCAAGAGGGCTAAATACAGAACGTCCGGTGCTGGTGCCTTCTCATGTTTCAGTAGGAGTATTTCGTAACTTATTTCTCCTTCCGAAGGGCGATCAAAGTTTACATTACATCTCTACAGGCTGTGTTGCAGAAGCGGCATTGAACGGCGCTAGCATAGCTTCTATCACATTTCACGCTTCATCAACATGCTCACTGCCACCACAGTATTGTTTTACTGTGGTGAGTTGTTGGACTAGCTCAGATAGATACTGTTGAGCTATGGCAGTTCTTCGAAGATAGTGGATCGACATGCTTCTTGCCGACTTGCGAGGGCCTGAACGGAAGCGAACTGTCAGGCGTGCACGCACCACTGTGTGATCGGAATCAAGTGGTTTGCCCCAGAAGGAACGGCAGTCTTGAATTGTGGCTCTCCACCGGTGCCGGGTCCACGGTTGATTTGTAGTTGGCAGCCGCCAGGTTACGCGGTGCGAACGTTTATGTTGAAAGTTCGTACTTGCCAGAAACAGTTCGACATCAGCACACAACTGAATGAGTCGAACTCCGTTGTCTGTGCGGCGAGCATTGATTTCCCAAATGTGATTCAAAGGAGCTCAGAAAACCTAGTTGAGCATTCAGATCGCCTGCAAGGATCAAAATGTCCGTGCTTTTGCTTGACGAATGAGCCTGGATAGCTCTCGATAGAAAGTATCCTTCTTAGCATCAGAACTGCAGTCCGTCGGAGCATAAGCCGACACTACAGACAGGCACCTCTTTTTATGCCGACAAGCATTGAGCCTGATTGAACTGGATAACCGGACGGCGCAAGGACAACTGTTTACTGGAACCCAATCCAGCAAGGCACGTTCAGCTCTGGGGATGAGTGCAATTCCCACGCCATATATTCCACGAGTCATCGCTTCTGGGTCACCGGACATACGGAGGGAGAAATGTGAAAGAGCTGAGTTCATCTTTGGCGTTTTGAGATGCATAACCACGCTCGGGTCTTGAATGCGTGTATCGGAGACACAGCATACATCAATTTTAAGGGAGTATAAGGTCTCAGCAAGCATTGTCTGTTTGCCAGTTTGACACAGAGTACGGATGTTAAAAGCTCCTACATGGAAAGAATCTTGTGGATTTAGAAGGGTGTTATTTTGTTTAATCTTTGTAGGCAGCGAGGAGCATAAGACCCTTGGGCAAAATAAATCACAGTCAAATGGCCCAGTGACGTTTGTTTATGTGGTGGAAAGGGGTTGGGAAGGGACATCGGTGGACACCGAACTGGCAAATGATACTTCCCGGTTTCCCAGGCCGAGGAAGGGGGCTTGTTTGAAATACCCCGCCTTGAGCCTTTGACTCAAGTCTGACTCACAAGGCAGCGGACATTAGGGTTTTCTTTGGGGACCATACCCGGAGCCGATGACTCAACAGTCTGACCTGCTCGGCTGCAGAGGGTTGGCCTAACCCAAGGGCACAGGGAATAAGTTAGTACTGTCGCATTTCTGATGCGGCTACGCGCAGAAGGTGCCTTTTCAGCAGCACCGGGCTCTTTGTTTTTAAAAGTATTTCGACCGCATTGGATAACGCGCCGGCGATCACGGTCAACCGTTGGGCGATCGGAGTGTGCGGTTTTTGGGGCCAACCTTTTCAAACCCGTCCTCTCTCGGGGAAAGCCAGCATCGCTGCTTCCACAAATATGGACATGTTGGTCGCCTGATGGGAAACACCTTACTGCCTTCACAATCCTGTCGCAGATAGTACGACTTCACCTCCAGATCGCCTCGTAGTACGATTACTCGTAGTACGGGGTCTCACTGCTCTTGGTCCGGTTGCCCCCTTTTGGCCTTCTTGGCATAGTTGCACCTTTTGGAACGAAGTTCCAGCCAGCGTAGCCCACGGAATCATTGCCGCACTCAAGCCCGAACAACAACGCAAGCTGGCAGCTTTAGATCGGGTGTGTGCTAACCGCAGAGTGACTTCATGCAGTGCTAACTTCTGGAATAACGAAAATCGTCTGGCTACATCATGACCTCCAGCAACGCATCAGCCATCGACACGAATTAATCGTATCGACATCCCTTACAAAAGGTGTGGGTCACTCCATTTGGAGCGCTTATGCGAATTCTGAAAATGCACTCGTCCAGACTTTATTCGTGTTTCAGGGTCACAAAAAGTGGGGACAACTAGTCTGGCAACTGATATGGCGCAATTGGTTTCCGAAAGCCGATCTGCAGGATACAGAAGGATCACATATGAACTTGCGGTCGAAGAGGACACTGGTTGCTCATGATGTAATGATGTACAGCAGATTTGTTGGTGCGTCAAATATGACCGCGCATCCCCCAGTCAACTTATCGTCAGTCATCGATATGCCATCGATACTGCCATCGATACTGTATGTGAACCAACATATCACAGGTACCGGGCGGAAAATGCCATCGATACTGTATGTGAACCAACATACAACCTACGGAGACGCCTAGAGCGATGGGCTGAGTAATTTAAGGCCCAGTTCAATTAGCCTCCAGGAATCTCCGAAACACCAAGTGCATTCACCCTCCATCCTTAGGCTGTAGAACTGGATCCCCATCACGAGAATCAGAGGTTAGAAAAGAAGTGACGAACCTTAATCGACACAAAGTATCAGCCTCAGATCACTCGTCACCACCGTCTTTTAAACGTAGTAGTGATGTACCTCGACTGCTCCTGTCTAGGCTTGGACAACCCGGCAGTATCGAGCCATCGTGATTTCTTTGGGTGGCATTACAACTAGACGCCGCGATGGTTAAAGCTGAACGAGAGATAGGTAGCTGCGGCCAGAGTTCGAAGTGCGAACCAACAATTTTGACAAACAGGAAGAAGTAGCGGTCGCGAGTGGAATTTCAGTTGACGAGTCCTATGGGCTTCCAACACAGTATGGATGAATAAAAAAGGAATGCTAATAAGACCCACCTGTTCTTCGGCAGCCACAATAAACATTGCCAAAATTGGTAGCACGGCTCCATTCATAGTCATTGAAGTGCTGATATTTTTCAAAGGAATTTGATCAAACAGACGAGCCATATCGTTTACACTATCGATTGCAACGCCAGCCATACCGACATCGCCATGAACTCGTGGGTTATCTGAATCATACCCTAAAGAAGTGACTAGATTAGAAAATTTAGACGTACCGCGGTGAGTGGCGAGATCGAACGCAACACTCAACCCTTGGACTCCAGCCTTGATGTTATCGCGGTAGAATTTGTTGCTCTCTTCGACTGTGGAAAATCCAGCATACTAATGGTTCAAGAGCTTAATTATAGCAACTTACCTGTCTAATTGTCCAAGGCTTCTGTGTATACATGGTAGGGTAGGGTCCACGAGTGAAAGGAAACTTTCCTGGAAGTTCAATACGCAAGCCTTCTGTATCTTCTGATGTGTAGACAGGTTTGTAACTTATCCCCTAACACGTAATAATGCATTAGTGGCTGGTAAACCTCACCTCATAGTTCTCGTGTACAAGAACTTCTGGGTCTTTGCCCTTCAGTTGCTTTTTAGCAAGGTCTGACCATTCCGGATTGATGGGGCGAATATAACGACGACAGAGCTAACAAAAGTATGGCAGTTTATTATTGAAACATACCGGTCCTCTCCAAAACACTCGTGTACGGGGAGGTATAGCGAACATTACACTACAGTATGCAAAGTGTAGAGGCGCCGTGGGATAGTTTTCCCTAAAAGCAGCAGTTCATGAATTCTGTGGGATGAAAAGAGGGGAAACACATGAACCTAAGCCCAGTATACGAGGCCCTACCCAAGATTACAACGGCCCTCTTTTCGAAGAACTTCGTCCTATGTCCTGCGTGAATCGGCTAGAGCTAGTGGTGTGATACGTCAGGCTGTGAGACTTGTGTACACAGGCTACTACGCCTGTGGTTGTATGGTCGTGTTGGATCCAAAGATCACATGTACAAATGTGGATCCCAGTACTTTGTGACAGAGCCACAAATGGGTGGTAGCCATACTAACAGAGAGGGACGCATTATGGAAGCACCATTGGATTCACCGAAGACGAGAGTTCACGACAAATTCTGTGGATAGAAGAGAGGAGTAGATTTCATGGATTGAAGCCCTATAAGCAGGAAGCCATCACCAATACCTACACAAAAATCAACCAAGCTGATAGGTGTCGTACACTGCCGTACGACTTGGAAAATAAAACCAAATCGGAAGCGGCGACACACTTGTCTTCATACCCAGGTTATTCGCGCGTCCGAATCAGTACTCAGCTGGTATGGAACAACTGGGAAACCCGCTTGAGTCCCATGTATGGTATCATGTATGGATGTGGTGCATCTGCCTGTCACGAAGAGACTGGACCTTACCGTGCGGTTAGGTTTTGAGCCAAAGGCTTTGGTTGAGGACCCTAATCGTCCTCCTGTCTACGTGTGGGCGCCCTGGCAGTATCCCAGCCCACCTAAAACCATGAATTGCACATACACAAATAAACTCATGCCACATCGGCCGTCGCGTGGTGCCATCAGCCGGGTCGCCTTACTTGCTGCATACAGCAGGGCAGATAAGCGAAAACAGGCTACTGCTGACGCCTCCCTTC
>NW_008751814.1:1070797-1079204 GCF_000715545.1 Opisthorchis viverrini
GATGATGATGATGATGATGATGATGATGATGATGATGATGATGATGATGATGATGATGATGATGATGATGATGATGATGATGATGGTGCATCTGCTGTATTCCAGATGGCGGTGAAGGTGTGTGTATGGAGGATTTTTGAGTGTAAACTTACTGGATACCCCACGTATGCAGGCTGATATATTTCTGACCAACGCACGATCCCAATGTTTAGATATCCACCAACAGAATACCAATGTCTATCTCACACTGCAATAACACTGGTAGCGTCCCGTCGGGACAGAGGACAATGTCAGCCTCGCATATACAGACAGGCGCACTTATCCACACGTATAGGAAGGTTCCAGATTTTGGACCGCTTCACAAGATGTCCCAAAGTCCGGACCATCATCACTGCGAAAAAACCTCCAAACCTTGACACTACCTGCACATATCAGGCATGAGGACCGGATACTCGTGGGTAAATTGTTAATGTAAATGAGATAAAAAGAGACTCTTGCGAAACTTCATTGTGAATGACCCACTGTGTCGACTGTTCTATTTGGTTGTTATGTCATGCTGTCGATGATGATGATGATGATTGTGATACAAACGTATCTCCTAATCGGAAAATCCGAGACCCGATAATAAGTGTCACCTCATATCCCGCATACACTCGGCTTCGTTAACAACCGTTCGTCAGGAACGTTTTCGAAGGCCTTGCAGAAGTCAGGTAGAATTACATTTACACCGTCTTCAAAGCCTTGGCTTTCATCTCTGGTCATCAACAGGTTAGGTGAAAGTTGGGAGCAAGATGGCTCAGTGGATAGAACGCGAATTCAATAACCGGAAGGTATATGATTCCGAACCGACTTCTGCATCTCGGCTTTCCCTGTCTAGGTTCAGGAAACCTGGCAGTATTCCAGCCCTCGTGCTTACTTTGGTTTGTATGACAGCTAGGCACTGAAAGGGTGTTACCGCTAAATGGATTTTTAGTCGGGTGGTCCTGAAGATATCCGTGTTAGCCAAGGTGAAGCAAACTATTCTTCACTAAATGAAGTCACTCCAGAACAGATATGATTCCATGCACGACTTTTCAAGCTACAGAGTTGGATTAACCGGTCCGCAGTTTCGTTGAATGTGATTTTCAGTTAAGGCGACTGTTGTAATAGGCTAGAGAAGACGTTATGTAGTTCGCTGTGTACCGCGGAGTGCACGCGTCAGATTCAAATAAATTTGGGAGGGTTTACCACCTGTGGACAACCAAACACGCTTTCTCCAACAAGATCCTGTTCAGGGAACTTGCACTGTGAGCAAGGTAGTATTACGAGTCCTTTGTCGTGGTCTAAGAAGCATACCGATCTATAGTGATCCACGAGTGCTTCTGCTTTGTCACTCATGGAAAATAGTAAGAACATAGTTATTTACTCAGAAGTGTCAGTGATGGCAGGCAAGCGAACGTTTCAACATTGTTCCCGATTTCATTGTAGGATTCTCTGAGACTCTTGACAGCCCTTGCATAAGTTTTTAATCCGTCTTCTAATTGTAATATTTTTCCATGTCTCCAAAGTGCCACCAGACGCAATGACGGTCTGAGAACTCATAAATCGTGGACCGAACCGCAGTAGTGCTCTGGAGTGCGGTTGTCCCCCCATGATGGTGCAGAAGTTCGTTATGTTTCTGTATAATGTCCACATCTTGTGGTTTCTAATCGTCAGCGGTCCTCAACCCATAAAAAATAACCTTTTAGATGTTATCAGACAGGTCAATTGGTTGTAAAGACGGTAATCTACAGTTCCAGCGAAATGTTACCGGCGTGTGGTCACAAACGTCCAGAGATGTGGGCATCTTAAGATCACAGGCGCCAAACTGCCTGGGTGGGGATGGCAGGTGAAATAATGGATACCATGGATCTGGTAGCTTTCTACACACGACGATATAAGAAGTCTGGAGTTGATGCAAATCGAAAAATTGCTCCTGTCACATAAGTGGTGTGACAATTCCACTTTGCACCATAGGCTTCCGGACGTTCCACCATGAAAATACAATGTGACTAGGTAATTGACGCCGAAACGCTCCCGTTATCAGACCATGGCGGAACCTGACAGAACCCTCTATGCTGACTTCTCCGTCACAAAGAGGTCAGACCTTACGACAGTATAAAGCTTTGTGCACCTCCGTGACCCATTGAGCTATATTGTCAGGTGTCCACGCGACAATCGCAGTCTCTCAGGGTCTCTCTTAATATTTAGACACTCGACCAACAAAGTCTCCTGGTACTGCAGATTGGGGGTGGCGATTTTTCCTTAAAAAGCAGTGCACCGAAATTCACTTCTAAAGGTCAGACTTTTAGGCTTTGGTTGAAAACCCCAATAGTCCTCTAGCCTAGGTTTGGGCGCCCAGACAGTATTCCAGTCTTTGTAGAACAATAATTCTGATAATTATACACTCTGTCATGCCACATCGGTCATCGCCTGTTGTCATCAGCCGCTTCTCCTTAGTTGCTACATACAACAGGACGAGTACACAAAAACGGGTTACAGCTAATGCTTCCCTTTTCTTTCAGTTACTTTCCCCTCTCCCCCATTCCAATAATAACACTATGTTCGTAGACCCATCCGTTACGACACAGTCCTGGCCGCAGCTGGCGCTAACAGCCTCAAGAATCTCGAAATCACCAGTTAGACCTCGACGCCGTCTGTGTGGTTGCCTTTGATGTTCTAACTCTGAAAGAAACTGCACAACAAGATGGTTTCTCTAACACGTATGTGTACTGCCTATCAGAAAGAGGAATTCAAGATGGAAGCATGGTCGCTGAAATATCTACCCCATCACTATCCACTGGCTTTAGGCTGAGCACTTCTGGTGATCCAGAGACCACTCTGACGAATATGTAAGGATTCTAGCTTGACCCATTGATGGTTGGTTCTGTGCGGTTCCTCCAGCAACGTCCGTGAAAGGGTCCCGCCGGCGAAAAGCTGAGCGCTGTTTGTTCATCCTGTCTGTTTAGTCCCCAACCGAGTGCAGCACTGACACTGCAGTACAATTATTGACAGCATGAGTGTTCTGTAAAGCAGAATAGCAGCTCATATGTCATTGTGAACGACGGGCCTTATGCACCCTGCTGTCTATTAACAATAAGCAAAATAGCATCTTTCTACATTCACGAGATTCATTCTACATGGGATCTTTTAACGTCCATCAAATTGGCAAACAGGCAATGCTTGCTGAAACCCTACACTCTCTAAAATCGATTCACGTTGTGACTTCGAAAGACGCACACAAGACCCAAGCGTCGTTATGCGTCTCAGAACGCCAGGGAAATGATTCAGCTCATTCACATGTTTTCCTTCCGTGTACCCGGCTATCCAGAAGCGATGACTCGTGGAATATACCGTATGGGAGTTGTACGCACTTTGGTGAATTGGATTCCAGTGAACACTCGTCTTTGCGTCATTCGGTTATCCAGCTCCATCAAGTTCAACGCCTCTCGACATAAAAAGGGTGCCTGTTTGCAGTGTCGACTTATGTCTCAACGGACAGCAGTTCTGTCATTGAGAAGGATACTTTCTATCGAGAGCTATCCGGGCCTATTCTTGGAGCAAAAACAACTGACATTGTGATACATTACCGACGATGCAAATGCTCAATTTGGTCGACTGAGCTCCTTGGAATCACATCCGGGCTGTCGATCTGGAGCCGATGCTGGTCACCAAATATCGGAAGGCGCTGACCACTCCTGTTGTCTACATCTACCGCGCCAAATACCAACTTCTGTTTTTAACCAGGTCAACCTTTGCTCTTTGCTCGCCCAGGAAGATGACTTACTTTCGGTTATCCCAAAACATTACGACCATCGCCACGCACTTTTGGCGGAAACGGTCGCCGTTTTAGCCATATCTGTTTTGCCTGCACCCAACAGATAGTTTTGTTCTGGCGATTTCCAGAGGTCGCCAACGCTGATGACACGCACGGCACGAATGGTCTTGGACAGTCTCTCTTGGATGATCTGACTCTGAATGTGTAGATACCAGCTGTACACCTTCCTTGTGACAGTGGCAAGTAGATGAGCGAGCGTTTTGCGCCAACCTGTTTAGTTTATTCACGGACACAATGGGTGAACAGCACGTATCGAGGTGTTAGGTCAATAAACTGGCATTACACACGCAAGCCACCAAAGCTGCATTTGACTGTGACGAGATGCTGTGCCACTTTTAGGCACCTATAACGCTTAGGAAGCGCATCCAATCCATAGACATGTTGTCTTGCAGACTATCTCCAACCACAGCCGACGCATTCAACCGCATGGTGCCCGTCATTGACGCAGCCTAGTAGGTAGATATAAGTACTCTAAGTTACTACACCAAATACGCAGATGTAGGAATGATTTGGATGGCTCATTGGTTATAGCGCGAATTTACTAACCAGAGGGTACGTGATTCCAGGCCAACCTCTGAATATCGACTTCCCCTGTCTACGATTGGGTAACCTGGTAGTATCCCAGTTGTCGTGCCTCCTTCGGATGGCATGGAAACTAGGCACCGAAAGAGCGCTGCAGCTGAACGACTTTCAATTTTTCATCCTTTTTACCCCTATGGTCTCGATGACTTTCCAACCAAACCTGCCGAGCACGATGGACCGATTACCATATTACGGCTATGGTTGTGACAATTAACTTTGTCCGATATTTGTATATTGCAGGGGCATCCACCACGTGAGTGCGGACGCACAACTACGCCCACTTTGTTTATTCTACGACACGTGCTGTAAACGCTCTCTCCTGCTATTGGGCGGTTACTGGGGAGCGTGCCACGATGTGGAGCTTGATCGATCCACAGAAACCTGGCCAAGCACGTGCTGTAATGCTGGTGCTGATGAAATATTCTGCTCAGATTCGCAGCAGAATGAGATCGGTAAGTTGGAACATGCAAACGATAAACATGACGGCACTTTCCTCTGATTTCCAAATAAGTGAATAACCCCATACCTTTCTGAGGTCATTCATCCGACTGTCCTTGAAGTGGTAGTTGAGCATGCGTTGTGACAGAGAACGCTGGTGGATTGAGAAGGCCCAGAAGATGGATAAGGCTAAGCTGTGGGCAGCAACTGCGCCCTGTTGCAACTGGTTCGACCAAAAGACCAAAATAAGACAGCTTAACCACATGCGGAAAAGATGGAACGGCAATTAACTCACAATCATCGTCTTGAGCGATGGGTCAACCGCGTCAAAGAAGGGTTCAGCTGGCTTCCTCCAACACAACCTGTGAAAATGTCCAGCGAGCCTGAATGGAATACCACCACCATCCCGCCGTCAACAACGTAAATCATAACATTTCTCCGACATCACGAGTTACCTGACCCAAACGGTTTACAGCACGCGCTGTTCAAAGGTAAGATTCTGAACAGTCCAACGACCGCACTACAGAACATGTGGAAAGAAAACAGGACGCCGGTGGAATGAAGCTTCTCGACCGTCATACCTGTCTTCAAAAAGGACACAAGAAAAATATCGTGGCATCTAGAGTACACTTTGGTATTATTTTGCGCGGATTTATCGATAATCGCGAGACAGTGTGATGCGAATCAAGCTGCGTTTCGCCCTGACCGAGGATGCGTCGACCATATTCTAACTTGAGATAAGTTATTGAACAGCACCTCTTTCAAGCGTCCCAAGTTGGTCACTCCTCTGAATCTTAAAGCTGCGTTTGACTCAGCTGATCGTCAGAAACTTTGGATATCAAGGGTGCCTCTTCCAAATTTAATCCATTGTGAGGGCACCGTAGACAAACTCCTGGGGACGGGTGCGATTATACGGCGCGCTCTCGCCTGAATTCACCGTGTCCGGTGGTGTAACACTAAACCGTCTTCAGTCGCCTTTTCTCTTGGGCTTTGTCAATGATGTACCTCGTGAAATTTCTGTCTGCTTCTGAAATTTCTGGAGACGAAACGCTACCTGGACGTTCGCTCATAAACCTTGAGTATGAAAACCATATCGCCCTTTTTTGTTCATATCCTTTAAAAATGCAAACCACTTTGAACAACCTAAACAATTAGTTGGGAATGCGCAAAGTGTAAAGTGCTGATACAAGCATGGGTGAGGTCAAACCGAATCCTCATGTTTGCAGATGGGCCAATCGACATGATAAATAGATTTGTTTACCTGGGTAATTGTATATGTTCCGGTAGACTAGCTGAAGAGCGGACTAGCTCTCGAATCGGGAAAGTCAGGTAATTTTCACCTATGGCACTGTACCTTCTATACACTAGGGTTGTGCGACGTATATTGCTTTAGGGATCAGAAACGTGGCCTATAGATGCAAAGGATGTATGAAAGGTAAGTGTTTGAGCATCAGTGTTTCCGAGGCTTTGGTCGGGACTAGTTGGGACATCATATTAGTAATTCTGAGATTCGCCGGATGGTTTGAGAAACAAGGAACTCTCTCGTGATAGATGAATTACTCAGGTTACATAGGTTACGCTGGTAAAGTCATGAACTCTGCATACCAGGGGACTGTCTGCCTTGCACGGCATTTTTCACCTAGCCCCTGCTAACTGGAGACGACCGAGAGGTTGACAGAGTATGACCTGGCAACGTAGTATGAAATCACTAACCAGTAAACCGAGCGAAGCCGACAACCGCCGCCTCCTGAGTGGAAACCTCCGGAATCAACTCACTAATGGCCCATGACACTAGGAGAAATGGCCCAACCGCACAATCAGTAGCACCCATTCATTAAAACTATCCCCTTAAATGCGTGGCTGCCCAGTTCCTGAAGTAACTGAACAGGCACTCGCTTCCAGTGCATGACCGTATTTTTCGAAACCGCCCCACATTAAGTGTTTTACTGAGGTGTGCCCACCTGCCGAAACTTAGTCCGTAAAAACGGAATGTAATACAGATCTTAACACACAGATCTCCGTAACTGTGGGATACCTAAAAGAAAAGGGATTCAACTGAGTAAGTTTTCCGCGTCGGTGTCAACCATTGTCAACCTTGGTAATAACTTATCTGTGGCTGTCAACAACGGTAGCGGCGAAAACAGCCAAATGGTGAACACCAACGCGTGTTGCACAGACACATAATTGGTAGTTTTAGTATGTAATCTGTGCAACGCTGCAGCCAGTGAGCCACGAAGATAGAGGCTTTTATTAGTGCACAGGTGGCGATAGCCATAATACAAATCAGAGGGTGAATGTGCACCAATAGAAGTTTTTAACATGGTCGCGACACGTATAAAAATGAATACAATGCGAAATGGGAGCAAGTCAAAAAGGAACTTATCGTATGTCAGAGTCCCTTGGTGAAAGTCCGGACGGCGGTAACGTGTTTTCTCCGCAGGTTGGCTGCTACACGTATTCCATGATTGTTCGTGGACTTGTGGATGTTGACGTCCTGCTCCCTGCGCGCGCGCGAGTCTGTGTGTCTTGACTGGGTTCGGTTTGCCTTTATGTAGGTCCCAGTGCGTGTATGTGGGTGCGTCGGCACATGAGTGGTTGCTACGCTGACTAGGCGGTGCAGACAATCGATGTCCGATGTGTCAGCTTAATGCGACGTGTTTGTGCGTATGATAAAACAGACAAGCCTCGCGATCCAGTGAGCGATTGAGTTGCACAGTCAAGTATATGGGTGACTGGGTCGCTACACTTTCACTTCACTTTGGAAAGTCGTGGACTGACATTGGTGAACCTTCGGTCAACGACGGTTTGGAATAACAGACAACGTTTCATTGCGCAGATATCTATTGGGCATATGTATTCAACGCCATAACCACCACTACACACGCGATGACGATGAAAGACAGTCGTTGGCCATTGGATTAGACTACCGTGAAAAGTTGGGTCCTCATAAACATAGACGCGATTATATGCGGTACTTACAAATGCCCGCCTAGCAGCTGTGATAATTAGCCAAGGTGAGCGACATTATATACACTAAGGGCCATGAAGGACTGCGGTTGTCAATGGGGTTCGGTTAGGAATACCTATAATTTTCCCGTTACTTCTGATGTAGAATGCATTTGAGTAGGTGGAATATGTGAAACTCATGTCCGCATTGCCCACAATTTAAAGTACACACCGTCCACCATTAACCTTTGCGGTGTTTGGGATATGGGTTTCATTAGTACTCACTGTTAGTTACATTCGAATCGGCGGCGGTAAATGACCTTGGCAGCTCGCTCACTCAAGCAGTTAGCAGTCAGTAACATCCCCGAAAGGCCAATCAGGTAACTCTCGGAAACGTCATAATTCCGGGGAAATGGAGCCCGGCCTGCACGATAAGACCGACCTTGACCCGGAAGTCGATTCATGCACAAGCCAAACTTTAGTAAATCATTGGCTGGACCTTGTCACGTGATGAATGTCCAATCGTGGTAGTGGTATAAAAGATGGATCCGCAAGATGGCGACCGCATTCCTGCAACGGTCTGTG
>NW_008751814.1:1079231-1083893 GCF_000715545.1 Opisthorchis viverrini
TTCATTGCGCAGATATCTATTGGGCATATGTATTCAACGCCATAACCACCACTACACACGCGATGACGATGAAAGACAGTCGTTGGCCATTGGATTAGACTACCGTGAAAAGTTGGGTCCTCATAAACATAGACGCGATTATATGCGGTACTTACAAATGCCCGCCTAGCAGCTGTGATAATTAGCCAAGGTGAGCGACATTATATACACTAAGGGCCATGAAGGACTGCGGTTGTCAATGGGGTTCGGTTAGGAATACCTATAATTTTCCCGTTACTTCTGATGTAGAATGCATTTGAGTAGGTGGAATATGTGAAACTCATGTCCGCATTGCCCACAATTTAAAGTACACACCGTCCACCATTAACCTTTGCGGTGTTTGGGATATGGGTTTCATTAGTACTCACTGTTAGTTACATTCGAATCGGCGGCGGTAAATGACCTTGGCAGCTCGCTCACTCAAGCAGTTAGCAGTCAGTAACATCCCCGAAAGGCCAATCAGGTAACTCTCGGAAACGTCATAATTCCGGGGAAATGGAGCCCGGCCTGCACGATAAGACCGACCTTGACCCCAGAGCAAGTGCGGCCACGTTTAAATTCCGCGCTTTGAATTGCAGCCGATATCTCAATCCCAACGTCATCTATCCATGTATTGAGACCGACTCTGTTTAAGTTTAGTCCAGCTGGCAGTCTGTGAGGCTGGAGCTAAAGGGATGAGGATAAAGAACATAAAGAACCTCAACTTTCTTTGGACTAAACTTGTGGCAGTAACTGGTGTTAGTTGAGCGTCACGTAGGGCGACAACTGCATCACATCTGAGAAGGTTACCTACAGAGTGTGAGGAGGTCTGACGAGGTGTGCCATTCCGAACTGAGCACAATCATTTCGTCCATACCCAACCAGCAGTCACACAAGTTATATGGTCCGAAGTCGACCACAGTGAGGTCCCTTCAAGTAAAAATTCCAAGTTCAACGTAGGTCACCGTTTTGTACATACCCATATATGACTGCAATCATTCGGAGATTTTCCCTAAACCTAAAAAGTCGCTGTTTTGAAGCTAAGTACTAATATTGTGCAGACATGCTTGACAGCTCAGGAGTGATATGAGCCTCTGAGCCTGTGAAAGGTTTTACAGGACCCTACGAAATATAAAACCTTTTATAAAACCAGAAAAAACACCTTGAGGTTTTGCGGAATCTGCATGTTACTCAAGCTAGCTGCTTTCTCACGGTGACTGCAATTTATTCAAAGCTTTACCCAGGTGGGTGTGTGGGGTTTTGTGGATGGGCTTACACAATGCCCGTCCACTTTACAAAGTTGTGCCACGGAAGCAACCATTGCCCAACACCAAGTTTGGACGGGCTCACGGCCCCATGGAAAGACATGAATCTTACTGAGATCATTATTTTACGCCGTTTATTTGGTCCCACATCTTTATCTCAAGTGTTGTGAATGACGAACAAACAGAAAATCCGCAATATGGTGCCCCTATTTAGCACGTTGTGTGCCGATGAATTCATCCACGATAAGCATGTCGGCTTATGTGGTCCTAGTTGTGAAGAAGTATGTATGTGTAAGGTAGGGCCTGGAAGAGCCGTTTACTCACGCTGACATGCGATTTAGCATCGTTGTCTGTATAGTTCGTGGAAACAAAAAATGCAGACGGTAAAGTGGGAAGCTTCCGCTGACTTCTACGCAGGGTGCAACTGCATGTGTGCGTGTTAAACATGGCAGGGGGCAAACGCCATCTGTGGCTGGGTTGGACTGAATTCTCAGTTATCGTATCTAGCAACTAGTGTATGAAGCGCACACGTTCGTGCGTAACCTCGGTGATCTAAGATAGGTTGCCTTCATCCCATGCCTCGACCTGTTCCCCATTCGGAGGACATTCCGTCAACTGGTTATGGTTCATGACTTAGCGCGCCATTTGCTTAGCTGAAAAGCATTTTGATTACAATTAAATTGCAACTGCCTGGCATGCATCTCATCACTTTCTCACTTTCAAGATGAGAAAAGCAGGGAGGAAAGCAGAATTGTCATGGAAATATATGGTGAGATTTTCCAACGGTTATCTTGCAGGAGAGATTTTCGTGGGGCCTTTTAGGCTGGCTGGAATGCATGTTTTATCTACTGTACACTTCTGGAAGAGCCATTTTCAACAAAATAGCGCCGATTGTAGAACCACAAAGTATGCCTCCAGCCAAGTTTCACGAACGCAGTTGTTCATGTGCCATCAACTTTGAAAACTGATTATCTTCCACATATTTGCAGCCTTGAAGGCATCCTCGAGAAAGTTTCCAGCAGGCGTTTGGTATACACATTCACCATCATCTTTCAGTTAAGATGACCGGCTGTAGGATGAAAAACGCTCACCCAGTGAAAACCTCACAGAAAGATAATCAGATGCGATGAGGAGAAAATTGTGAAACCAGGTGCAGAATTTCGTATGCACGATCCAACTGAAATGCACTGGCTTAAAGTTGATCACAAAACGATGAAAAAGTGGTTTTCCGCCGGGGTGAGACTCCACCTTGTGTTGGCATTTCATGCGCCAAACATACCTTACAGCAGTGGAAATAAATATAACAGAAAATTTTCCTGATGGTTTCTCCTTGATTAGTTTCCATGCCTTTGAAAATTTATCACATGATATGTGGACGAGCTCAATTTCAGTGCGCGCTTTTCGGCTGGTGTACAACCTTCCGGTCAGGATGGTCCATCGTTAGTGGCAAACCAAATAAATCCGGTGAAACTATTGAGCTTTCTGAATTGATAATCTATCAAAGTGTTTGTGCATTGTACCTGCATGTTTCAGTGATCTGTTGGCCCAAGCTTTTGTTTAGGCGAACATATTTTCAAAGCCGTACACCGCCACCGAAACAATATACCTGGGATATCCGGAAGAAACTCTGCGATGCCCATGGCCTACGTCGACGTGCATAGCTGTAGCTGCCTTCGTCAGGCTACACCGCACCAAAACCCACCTCGTCAACCAAACAACAAGACACAGCAACTTGCTGCTCCCAGGAGTGGACACATACAACACATAAACATACATCGAGACTCCAGACTCTTCACTATCAACTTGCGAGGCTAGCATCGGAAGTCTTCTTTCTCATGCAGCACTCATCAATTAAAGCTGATAGCAGTGCTTCGGAACTGGTGACCATCTCCCTTACACACACCTTCCCTCCTAGACTGTCTTAGTATCGTCCAACTCACTAATAACCTCCAGGAAATCTAGCCCACCATCTCGGAATTTACACACCCGCCAGTCGTTACGTGTATGGTCACCCTCACCACGCGGCCTCTTAGCCTACATACAGTAAACCGTCCTGTCTCAAGCTGTATAGTTATATTGGTAATCTTATCTTGACTTTGATGACTACACTACTGAGTGCAAACCCGTCCTTATCTTGTCTTTTTTAACCACCTGGTGTCTCCGCCTTAACTGTGGTAGACGTTCATTTTTCCCCTATTAAAGGACTACATCCCGTCCGATGACCCCTATAACTCTCCTGACCTTGTTGATCTTGTCCCATTTCATCTTCTTCCCAAGCTTCGTCCCGTGGTAATATGCGCTGCGGACAACCAGTTTGGCCGTTGTCCACTCCACGTGATCTGTGCATTACGAACGAAGGGACCCCCAACATGAAAAAACAACAACAAATACTTCGCGTGATATTACATTGGTTTTGCTCACCCCGAGAAATCATCGGCAAACGCACAACATCCCGCTGATCACAGGACTGCGCATCTCAGCCTAACTACCTCAATCGCGACGTCCGTCACGGGCTGTCTATAAACCGAAGTTTTTCAGTGTCATGACGGTACGGCACTGTGATAACCAGTTTGATAGCGCCTCCGCAATTGTTCACTTCTTGCTTTGACCGCGCCCTCTCACCCACTCGTTCCCCTATCGGCAACCACAACCAGCCTTCATTTGTCACCAGCGTTCATTGCGATCCGCGGAACTTTCTGTCGGATGTAAAATCTCGGCGAATTTTATTCGTACTCCTCACCAAGTTAGTCAGTTTTCGTACAGTTTGTCTGAGCTCGTTTTCCCAAGTAACTTATACACTCGCCTCTGCTCCGGCAGCAACACTGGTGAGTGGCTCAATTTTCACTTCACACTGTGATTCTGAGTTTCCTGCTACCATTTGTCCATACTGCATATTGCTTCACTTTGCCATCCCCACTTACGCTTTACGTGGCCATTCACCCAACAGCCCAAGGCAAGGAAGCCCTAGTGATGGTTCTGTGCTTTAGTTCAAGTTGACCGACCATGTCGTGGCAGTTTTGCTGCCTCTCCTGATTCATCATTCTGGCTCCACACCTCCTGCAGTTTGAAGTTTTTTGTCACGTTCCGGGCAGGAGGCTTCTTGATAGGCCCTCACTCGTATTGTTTTTGCCTGCCACTTTAAGTCCTAACGGCCAGATCTTGCGTCATCTGATATGTTCTCCATCGGAGATAAAGAGCCCTTGTAATTTTGGATCCCTACTCGTGCCACCTCAGGTGTCGTGAAGTCTACTACGCTAATGCCCACTATTTACGTCACTGACAATTTTCCAAGAAATTCCAATTAATCACAACCCCCATCAGTTTTGCTTCTATTCTGACGATATGCTACCCACAAGCTGGGAATAAATATTAGTATTAC
>NW_008751814.1:1084349-1089591 GCF_000715545.1 Opisthorchis viverrini
TTGACCGACCATGTCGTGGCAGTTTTGCTGCCTCTCCTGATTCATCATTCTGGCTCCACACCTCCTGCAGTTTGAAGTTTTTTGTCACGTTCCGGGCAGGAGGCTTCTTGATAGGCCCTCACTCGTACTGTTTTTGCCTGCCACTTTAAGTCCTAACGGCCAGATCTTGCGTCATTTGATATGTTCTCCATAGGAGATAAAGAGCCCTTGTAATTTTAGATCCCTACTCGTGCCACCTCAGGTGTCGTGAAGTCTACTACGCTAATGCCCACTATTTACGTCACTGACAATTTTCCAAGAAATTCCAATTAATCACAACCCCCATCAGTTTTGCTTCTATTCTGACGATATGCTACCCACAAGCTGGGAATAAATATTAGTATTACTATGTTATTACTAGTTCACGAGATCAAACGCAAAGGCTAATCGAAGCATATTTTGTTCTCCAAATGGAAAATAATGTTTCCGGAAATTTCTACGTGATTTCCATCCAGGTGAATAGTGAATAGCACGATATGCTACAAGCTGGGAATAAATATTAGTATTACTATGTTATTACTAGTTCACGAGATCAAACGCAAAGGCTAATCGAAGCATATTTTGTTCTCCAAATGGAAAATGATGTTTCCGGAAATTTCTACGTGATTTCCATCCAGGTGAATAGTGAATAGCGCTTATGTGCTCTATGCTTGTTGAATGTAACAAATTAAATGAGTTTGTTTGCCGAATTTTGGCACAACACGGTATTTTGGAAGCTGGCACAGTGCGATAAAAGATGACCTGATGGAAATATGCAACCCCGTGAACGATATCCACTCACGGCTTTGCATAGTCAGAATATAATGCATCACTCTCAGACATCTACGTGTGAATCACCATCATTCCACTGAGAAGTCATCTTATTTTGGGGCATGAGGCCGCTAGAATCACTTCCGAAATCCTATCCAAACTATCCGTTCATATGGGCGACCAAAGCAGTAGATAAGGTGCCGCGGACACGGCATGAACTGCGAATTGAAAGATTTACTCCTCGTTGCTCCACTAACAGATACCGTCCAATCTAAATTAAGCTGGACGTTATTGCCACCACTTCGTCTTCCCCCACTCGATTGTCAGAATATGAATTTCCGTCATCCTTCCCACCACCGTGTCCAATGAAACGACTTGAGCCAAATACCAGCGCTCAAGCTCGCCTTTATTCAGGGCCGACTGATAGAACACTCCGAGTAACTTCAGACCACTCGGTGGTACTAAGCGACACTCCCTTTCCTGTCCCACTCAGCAACTTCGCTCCCTCTTTCTTACTTGGATAATCTCAACTTTACACCAACTTGACAGACCTCAGAGCTCGGGTGCATAAGGTGGGAAGCAAGTGAGTATTCTGTCAAAGCACACAACCAATCGCATGTCTTTCAACTCCCGATGCGATGTACAATCCGTTACACGCAGCGAACACACTTGCCTTCAAGATTAGTTAGCGTGTACGAGGCCGTCACCTAGTCATAACCCACAACGTCACTGATCGCACCCAGTCAAAGCTCACAAAAACTGCTACCCTGATGGCTTGAAAAATGCTTAACAACGCCTCTGCGGCTCGTTGGCCGTGAAAGTTGAAACCATACTTGCGTCGCCCAATGTCAGTTCAGTTATGGTATGAAAACGCTGCAGTACATTTGCTAACATCCCGGGCCCTTCACTCTTTGTCCAAACATTCCAAACCGTAAATGTCGAAGTTGCTCATACTTGGTTGCAAAAGCAGTCTACGAAAACTCCACCCTCCAAGTCCCTGGAGTTGGACATTGAAAACTTCTAAACCAATTCTTTCACTTTCACAAATCTGCAGTAATCAACACTCTCGACACCGCTCGATCGCAAAATTTACATGCAATCAGCTTAGGCAAATAAGCAAGCCGGGTCGCCGTTCGTGCATGTGTGCGGAGCAGCTGAAACGCCTCTGCTTAAATAGCAGCGTGCTGAGTTTGCTATTCGGCCCGGTCTCTCACGCACTCGCATCAAATTCTGTTGGACCCTCAACCGTCCAAGACAACAACAAACCCTACCCCAGGACAGTTGTGCTCCTAACCTCGTTTAACAATGCTAGATATGACACATTATCTTAAGTTACCCGATACTCTGTAAGCAAGCCGGTCGCCGTTCGTGCATGTGTGCGGAGCAGCTGAAACGCCTCTGCTTAAATAGCAGCGTGCTGAGTTTGCTATTCGGCCCGGTCTCTCACGCACTCGCATCAAATTCTGTTGGACCCTCAACCGTCCAAGACAACAACAAACCCTACCCCAGGACAGTTGTGCTCCTAACCTCGTTTAACAATGCTAGATATGACACATTATCTTAAGTTACCCGATACTCTGTCATCGAGGCTTTAAGTTTGCCATATTGTGGCTCCGGCTCGTGCCATCGTGCAATACAACCTCATCTATCGACTCCAAGTCCCATAACCCTGGCTCATTTTCATGATCTCTCCACTTCTATATTTTAGCATCTATACCACCCCTGAAGCCCATCATGCCAATAAGACTGGCTGCTTGTATTTCCGATGCGGTATCCCACCAGCGTCGACATCACGATGCGGTCGAGGATGGACATCACAGGTATTCCACCAAGACCTCCCAAAATAATGGCAATCCATATCCCTGACCAGAAGGCTTCCTCGGGCCGAGAGGCCGGCTGTCACAACATCCTGTCGTAATGCTCTCTCGCACACTACCCGACTATGATTCCGTCCTGTGCCCTTTGTCTCCTACCCCAACCGTACCCCTAATTCTGCGTAAACACATTTTTGATCTCCAAAACCCTGCAACCAATTCCCTTAGCAGGATATGTAACCCACAACTGCCACCACTTAATCTTAGTCTCTGCCAAATTCCGCTACGCTCACCACCCACATAATATTTGCCTGAGATCCTTTTTGGGCAAGTCCTTACTCAATTCCGGCTTCTCCCCTCAGAAGCAACGTGCAGCTAGACTTCCTCGACCTTCGAGTATATCGCATCTTCCCATCCCAAAGCCATCCTTCGCTACGACCAAGGCAGATGATTCCTGTTCACGCACCACAGGACCCATTCCCCTCTCCAGGTTAATTGATTACATCCTCAGCTTCTTCGCACCACCATATCCCATTCCTTTATCTTGCGCCTCTTACTGCAAGCCTCTTATATCATTTCTTCTAACCAGGTATACACCTCTTACTTAAACACTGTACTGACCATCCCATCTTCGTGATCTCAAACCAGGGATTTCTATTCGGCTGCCACATATGGTGCCATCCTCTGGTGCAATTGGTACAGCGGTTATAAGCGATCACTGGACTAATCTTGTGACCCATTGTCCACGAATTCACGAAATCTGCAGCCCCACCCCAGCAATGCCTCTGTGTCCATCAAGGTACGTCCCATTATCTTGTTCTCCTCATCTACAACTGTTAACACCTAACGCACCGACTCGAGAACTCCCGCTTTCTCTGTCTTTATCCGATTCCACGTTAACGCTCATAGGCTCATCAACTTCTTACAAACTGTAGAAGACAGCTTGCTAATAATATGCTCCGGTTTCCAACCCCAAGTGACAGCCAATCCCCATATTTATTCCCCTTGACGAGATGAACTGAAACCTCCTTGTTTAACTGAACTATTTTTATAACCCTTACGGACTTTGGTCGGACTTTGTGATTTTTGCGGTTGCTCGCTGCCGATATCTGTTTGGTCGTGACAATATCGATTTTGAGGCGTAGTGATCTGCGCTTTATCCCCAGGCTGGTAATTGTACCGCCCTATCTTTGTAAACCTACGGTATCTGCAGAGGGGAATCCGTTGGGGTTTGTTGAATATGTATATTATTATGTTTGCGATAGTCCCGTGATTCCAGGATTCACATTTCTTGGTCGTTTTCCTGGATTGGCAGGCGTGACTCAAACTCAGAAAGCAGATAGTCGTAACAGTACTCAACGGAGTAAGGATCTAGTACACAACGATCCACGGACGCAGTACTGAACGATCTACGAACTCGGAGAAGATGGAGAATGCCCCGTCAATGGACCTCTATCTACCGGAGAAATCGAGGCAAGTCGGCCGTTCTGGCAATCCTTTAGCTATTGGGTCATCTCCTGGCTCTGACTCATCTAAGCATAGAAAAATAAAGTCGGTTACGTTATTCCGAGCGCAGATTAAGGCAGAGGAAATGGAGAAAGAATTGCAGCTTATACGGGCGCGTAATGAGGTGCGTCTAGCGGAGTAAGAGCTGGATTCGGACGATGATGCCGTGGTTAACGTGAAGGTTGACCCGCAGGGTAAGGTAAAGAATTACCTAGCCGGGATCGTAAGTAGCAGACTCATATGTGAGGCACCAGCGGTCCAACTGACTTCTTGCGTGGTTAAGGCAGACCCACCAGAGTAGACTTAGAGGCTTTCGATGGCAACCCAAGGTGTTATTTATTCAACAGTTCAAATACTACATGGAGGATAGAGTGCAAGATAGTGGACAGAGAATGTTATATTTTATTCATTACTGCAGGGGTACAGCGAAGGAAGCCGTGGCTGAATGCGTAATGTTGCCCCCGAGATTGCTTATGGTAGAGCGAGGGAAATAACTAGGGAGCTCCTTGGGAGAGAACATATGGTGGCCAGAGCTATACTGTACATTCTGTTCAAGAAATTGAAGTCGTTGCATGACGATGCAGATTCATTGTCTCGTTTGTCGATAAATCTTCAAAACTGTCACGTTGCTCTGAGTCAGATGAATCACACTGGTAACATGACTTTGGTCTCGACCATAGAGCGCATTCTCCGCACGTTATCGAATGATGCTCGTCAAAGCTGGGCAAGGTTGACTGACTCTATGGACAAGCTCGGAAAGCAGATAGGTTTCTCTGACCTGTGCAACTTCGTTGTTCAAGAGGCCCGCATTGCACGCAGCCGCTATGGTATGCTTACCATAGACTCAGAACAACATCGTCCTCAAACGCGGCATCATCGGGTAGGCAACGAAAGGCGCCATAGTTTATTTGCCGTTCAGACGTTAACCGATGACTCGTGCCCCTTTTGCGACAGAAGGCATGGGCTGGCGCAGTGTCGTGGGTTTACTGACCTGCCAATGCAAGCAACATGGCGTGTGGTGAGAAGGAAGCGGTTATGGCAACATGGCGGTGAGAAGGAAGCGGTTATGTTTTGTATGCCTAAAACCAGGCCATGCCAGTAACGAGTGCGATTCTCCTAAGAAGTGTGTGTGG
>NW_008751814.1:1094201-1110087 GCF_000715545.1 Opisthorchis viverrini
TGGTGAGAAGGAAGCGGTTATGTTTTGTATGCCTAAAACCAGGCCATGCCAGTAACGAGTGCGATTCTCCTAAGAAGTGTGGTATAGAGAGGTGCTTGTGGTCTAGCCATCATCTGTTGCATGTAGTGCCAGATGCCAACAAAACCAAGCTGGTTGGTTTGTGCAACTCCACATCTCAGACGGAATCAGGAACCTGCCTTGGCGTTGTACCTACAGTGAGTGGGACCTTCACTGTGGAGGCTGCATGTCTCAGAATCGAGTTTGAATCGGCAGATTCAGGTAAGACCGTAGCGGCTGAACAAGCCTTTGCAATACGCTCTCTGCCCATTAGCCCACCAGTCATCAGCCCAACGGAGATAGCTGGTCAATATAATCACTTGAAGGATACAACCTTTTTTGGAGCTTCCAAATAAGCGTGTGAGAATATTGATGGAAGAAGATTTTCCAGTGGCACATTGGCCTATGGAGAAGAGGTTAGGCGAG
Organism: Opisthorchis viverrini; assembly: GCF_000715545.1. Taxonomy (NCBI): domain Eukaryota; kingdom Metazoa; phylum Platyhelminthes; class Trematoda; order Opisthorchiida; family Opisthorchiidae; genus Opisthorchis; species Opisthorchis viverrini. The sequence goes on from NW_008751814.1 coordinate 1,094,685, forward strand.
CAAAAGAACCTCGCGCTGTAAGACACCTTTGGGTTGGGTTCTGATTGGTCCGTTATCCATAGGGCATAGAGTCTGGAGACATGTGTACCACGTAAGTATAAACGATGCTGACATCAGTGCTCATCTAAAGGCTCTGTATGAGGCTGATTTCAATGAGTTGGAGGCTCCGGGCCTATGCCAAAGTGTCGAGGACAAAGAAGCGCTTCGAATCATTGAATCGGTTTCGTTCCACCTTGTTTCCTCGGCCAGGCTGAAATGAATACCGCTGCTCAATGAACTGCATACCCAGGTCGAATCATCTCAAATGTGACGTCCGTCACGGGGCTGTCCAAAAACTAAAGCATGCCTGGCCAATAATGGCACGGCACTGCCACACTCAGTTTGATAGCACACCCGCAACTGTTCCATTCCTTCTCTCAGCCGTGCCCTCTTGCCTACTCGTTTCACTGACCCCAACGACCACCATGACATTCGTTCCAACCTATTGGACTACTCGTTCAAATTCAACCACCTCTGTGTCTCCATCCAACCTAACCCCTTCACCTGACTTCCCAGTAACAAAGCAACCACTGAGTCTGCTTATTCTCAGATTGCACCATACTTTTGAGACTAAACTTGCCGTGTTCTCCCAATTCAAATTATCCTACCTCCACCTCCACTTTTGCTTGTTATGACTCCGGCCATTCACCCAACCGCCCAAGGTCACACATGGCCAGCAATGGTTTCCCAGTTTTAGTCCATGTCAGCCGACTGAGTCTTTGAATTAGTCGGGCCTCATGCCCATTGTTCCCTACAAGCTGCGAAAGAAACCTATTATTATTATTAATGCCACCCACAAGTCGGGAATAAACATTATCATTATCATTGTCAGTATTCAAGGATGGTCACTACAAAGTACCATTACCGTGGAGAACGGCGGAAAGACTTCCCGATAATTATCGTCTGGCCGCATGTTGCTAAACGTCCTATCATATTCCCCTCGAAGCATAACGTCACCAGGTTGATAGTTTGAACGCTCACGTGCTGAATGGGCACTGTGGACTATCGCATACGTTAGCCGAACTGCGCCAAAGATATTGGGTCGTTCAGGGAATATCGATGACTAAGCGGGTGCTCCACAGTTGCTGGACGTTTCAAGGTAACCTTACAACGGCTTCACGACAAGCTATGGCACCACCTCCGATTGGCAGGATCCAGCCAGACTGGCATCCCTTCAAGATAGTTGGGTGTGACTACTTTGGAACACTGACAGTTAAGAATGGGAGAAGGACTGGGAAAAGGTACGGTTGTTTGTTTACCTGCTTACAGATGAGGGCAGTGCACCTTGAAATAGCCTATTCATTATCTTCTGACTCCTTCATTAAGACGTTGATGCGTTTTATAGCGCGAAAGGGAGCCTCAGAAAAGATTATCAGTGACAACGGTTCTAATTTCGTTGAGGCGGAGAAGGAATTGAAACGAGCCATAGATCGACTTTCACATACCCACATCAGCGCTGAACTAATGCGGTATAACGTCGAGTGGCAGTTTACTCCACCGTTGAGCAGCCGTAGAGGCGAAGTATGGAACCGTCTCTTACGTTCCGTAAGACGGATAACAAAGTCGTCAGTAAATGAGCAGAAGGTGAACGACGAAGAACTAGTAACGTTTCTTACGGAGACAGAGCGGGTAATGAATAAACGCCCTATTGTGCCCAATCAAACCAACTATTTCGACAAGCTAGCACTGACTTGCTCATTCTCAACAACAGGGTACACGGAGTTGTGCCGAAAAGTATAACAGAGAGGTTCCAAGAGGTTGGCAGCAGGTGAACTACTTAACTCAAGTATTTTGGAAGCGCTGGATGAAGGAGTACGTACCTCTGCTTCAGGGGCGAACTAAGTGGCAGAAGGAACTTTAGGAAAGGGGATGTAGTCATGGTGCAATCAGGTGCATTCTCTCGGAAACAGTGTCCCGTTGGCGTGAATGTGAATAAATGCGAAGCGTCAGGTGACGGTTTAGTTAGTCGTAGTCGTACGCACACGTGAGGGTAGGCTAAGGAGGGATGTGCGTAAGATCGGTCTGATAGAGGGTTGCGAGTAGGGAGTGGTGGAAGGAGATGGGAACCGGGCGCTCAACTCTCCGCAGGTGGGAAACGGGTTTTCGAACTCATCGCGTACAGAGAGACCACTGGGAGTTGGCGCGTGAGCAAGTTCCGTTTGGCGTACTGCTGTAAGTCGACTCGGAACTTGGGGTAAGTAAAATATTTGAGCCAGGAATGACCATAGCTAGATGGAGGAAAATCCACTGGGATTTTGGGTGGCGGTGAAGAAGACAGCTTGCCAACAGTATACTCCGGTTTCCAACCCCAAGTGACAGCCAATCCCCATATTTATTCCCCTTGACGAGATGAACTGAAACCTCCTTGTTTTACTGAACTATTTTTATAACCCTTACGGACTTTGGTCGGACTTTGTGATTTTTGCGGTTGCTCGCTGCCGATATCTGTTTGGTCGTGACAATATCGATTTTGAGGCGTAGTGATCTGCGCTTTATCCCCAGGCTGGTAATTGTACCGCCCTATCTTTGTAAACCTACGGTATCTGCAGAGGGGAATCCGTTGGGGTTTGTTGAATATGTATATTATTATGTTTGCAATAGTACCGTGATTCCAGAATTAGGATTTCTTAGTCGTTTTCCTGGATTGGCACGCGTGACTCAAACTCAGAAAGCAGATAACCCTAACATGGATGACGAAGTGGAGGGATTAGAAAAGCGGATGAGCTTGTTTCATGTTGGCTAGGGTTAGACACCACTCATTAGACGGAGGGGATAGTCCCGTGATTCCAGGATTCGCATTTCTTGGTCGTTTTCCTGGATTGGCAGGCGTGACTCAAACTCAGAAAGCAGACAGCCATAACACTAACCATCCTACCTGCGTTCTCTGATCGTCAACCTAGTCAACACCTATTCACTTTGACCTGAACTGCCCTACAATGTCTCCGCCATAATTTGTCCAACCTTCATATGCATCACCAAAACATGTCTCTTCCGGCGCGCCTGATGCGTGTATCTCCCTTCTGGAATGCAATATCTCTCGTTCTGATTGGTTAACCACTATGGTTGTAACTGCCCCGTATACCCTAGAAGCGACACAGACGTCTACATATTGACGGTTCACCGCCGGCAGAAACACAAGACTCTGGATCGGCTTTTTCCTCTTTGGGACAACACTCCGTTGATCTTCGAGTGTTTGTGCATGCTTCCTCTGCACCTCAATAGTCCGATTGGCCAATTTTCTACTCTTCTTTCTCACATCCAAGCTCTACATTACTCAAATAAATTATTTGTTGGTGACCTCAAACTCAGTGAGATCTCCTGGTCTCGACACGAACCTCCCATGGACATTCTGCTCTTCCTCATGCAGTTTGACGTCGAAAGATGGTTCCAGCCTTTAGAGATCCCCCACATGCGGTACCCACGCTTTGGGCATTCCCTGGTTGAGTGTTGTGTGTGTTCTACCACTGCAGTTGGCCCAAATTTCCTTGATAGCGTTTACCCTATTGTCACTTGCAGCTGTAGGAGTTCTGACCATTGTTCCAATCTTCTCGCTTGAGCTTCTTCATTCTTTCCCCTGGAATCCCGAAAGACTTTGCAACTTTGTTGCCTCACAAAACCTGAGCGGGAAACTTTATTCCTAGTGACTTCCAAAGAGTAGCCGACATTTTTCATGGCTACATTCTATCGTCTTTATATTCGTTTTCACTAATATGAGCTTCATGCTTTTCTGTTCATCAATCACACGAACGATTATCCATTCTGGGCCAATTTAGAATCATGAGATCCTCCCCGAAATTCACGACCTCTCTCCTTATCTTATCAAAAAACGTACGGCTGGGTTTACAGCGTGCAACTGACTTTTGAAAAGGGCAAGGAGTCTACCGCCGCTGGCCCTTTGCACGCCCAAATTATTTTCGCCAGGACTATAGGGTGTTCGAAGCTGTGGCTTTAAAGGGGAATCAATCTAATCCATATCCACCTTTCGGTGATATTTCGCTCATAGCATTTTGTATAATTGAGCAAACTTTCGAGGTCACGGACCATCACCTATTCTCATTTTCCTACCGAACAACGCCATATAAAACACAAAATTGCACTTTTAGAATATTTTGGCGTTCTTCGGTGTTCTTTAAGAATAAAAAGACATCTAAAGAATATCTAATGAAATTTGACTATGGAGGACCGATTGTTGACGTTTATTTGCTTTATAACCTTCAGATTTACCGTATGCAACTATAATCGCAAAATATATATTGTTCGGCAAACCTGGTCACAACACATTTTCCCATGGATCTCAACTTACATTAAGTACAAAATTGTTGGAGACAACAGCATGAACTGTGCAGTTACGACGATGTGCAGCAGCCAACGACCGTGCTTCATACTCATAACCATACTCGATGTCACCTGCCAAGGCTACTTATGGTAACTGCCGGGCCTGTGCACGTACTATAATATCCCGACTATAATATCCCGATTACACATATTACACTAATCCAACGACCAGGCGTCGTCCACCTGCCAACAACTCATGCCTGAGAAACACACAAATACCTTTAACAAATCATGTTTCTCTTAATTGGTTGCATCGGTACAAACATAATTTGTGGTCACTTCACTTCTCAGTTTTTTACGCAACAGGGTTTCTGAAAAAAATATATTATCGATTACGACTCGTGCACATTTTCCGCGGTATCATTTGAAGAAATAGTTAAAGTTGTAGTGGCTAACTCACCTATTGCTTAACAAAGCCCTCTGTCCGCAACTCCCGGTCGGTGTCCGCGCTGAACCTGGAGACCTACTGTTATAAAGGTAAACTGATTACTTGCTGATTTAGTCCAGTTGCGATAACCAGGGAGACCTGTGTACATCGATGATTAGATAGTAGGATTTGGCAACCATATGCCGTATTGGGTGAGGCCCGTTTAGAGCTAAAGAAAAATTTTTACTCGTCAGTCGTGGGACCAAGTGGTGTAGAGCTGAGTCCTAAGATCAAAGGCCACACGCGTCCTCAAGCTTGCATCCATGGATGCAGCCGTAGCAAAGATCTAATGAGTGGGCGCGTGCTTGGTGTTAAATCCGCTCGTTTAGTGCACTAAATCCCAACTTCACTCGATTTCTTCTTTCTGATACTGATACAATGTAGCTCAATAAAATCGACAGCTCGGTCTCCCTTATCGAAGCTCGTGACCGTCACACACCCAACCACGTTAACAATATGACCAACAAGCAGCACCCCTCTGGGCTCCATCCAACTCATCGGCCTTATCGATGTATTGTAACCCGTCTTTGCTTCTGAACCCATGCCGACTATATCCGAACAAATGAGCTAGTAAGAGAGCCAAAACTGATCCGACCCAAATATCCCAGATAATGACGATGATTTAGCTGGAGACTTCAAGGACACCCTTTTCAGTGGAAATTCTCGGTGCACAGCCGAAAAATCGCTATCCGAATGTAACCCTACAAATTCGCCGACATTGACCCACACGAGGTATGTTTTTGAGACAATCGCTGTCACACACCTGAAAACGCCTTGGTTCCCCTTCTCAAACGGGCCAGATCTTACAGCCATGCAACAGAACAGCTCGCACTGCAGCCTGATACATACGTTGCTTGATGTTCACGGATAAGCTGCCCTGACGTTTCAAATTAGCTAACGCAATCTGGGCATTGCGGGTATGTGCATTGACCTCATCTGTCGCACTACGATCAAAGCTAATAAAACCTCGAATGTGTGTAAAACACTGCACATCTCCAACTGGATCAGAAGGATATCTGTGGTATTATATGCTTTGTTCTACCCCTGAGGAGTTCCTCGGCTAACCAAAAATAACCCCCTCCTCACAGAATTGCACATACAAGCCAAATCTTTTCAAAAATGATGTCCCTTACGAGGCTGTCGAGAAACCAAAGTATTTCAGTGCAATGATGGCATGGCACTGCTATGCCTAGTTTGATAGCACAGCCGGAACTATGCGCTTCTTTCTGTCGACCCTTCTCTTACCATATGCACCACTTGTTCCATTACCTGCAACTAAAGGAACTCACGCTTTATTCTGACTAATTATGTGGTCAGGTCTGATGACGTGCTACACACCTGTTGGGAATAAATATGATAACGTCACACTTTGTGGGTGCAAGGTGCACATTAATGGACAGAGTGACTCTGGTCAGTTCATTATCAAAAAAATTTGCGCCTCCTCGAAGATGAGAACGATGCCTTCACACCCCATATCGGCAATACTTTTGCTAGAACATAATTGAAAACTGGTTCGGAAGACATTTAAGTGTTTGAATCCATTATCTCGTCGGTCACGAAGTCAAGTGGGAATGAAGAAAGGACGCTCTCGATGGACAACTTTGTGCACGGAAGCTTTTGCAGCTCACATATATTTTCATAAAATATCCGTCCATTCTGCATCTCCTGTCTAGGACGATGCATATGACTCCACGTTTGACAACCCTCCATTCAACTGCGTGCCTCTTCCCCAAAGTGCAATCCTCCCTCATGACGAACCTCACAATCTGCTTTCTGCAACGAGGGAAGGGAAGACTGCTTCCGGTCTGAGCTCGCCCTGGTTGGGGCATACATCCCGAGCGAGCGCTCTATGAACCGAAATATCTACTGAAAGAAGAAAAAAGGTGCCACAAGACTCATCGAATACACGTGATATGACGCCTCAGAGGAACTTGATTTTGCAAAGCTTCACTCTTTTCTTTAGGCTGTAACAGCTCCATTCTAAGATCCGCTCACTGTACGAACAGGCAACAACACAAGACATCCCTGATCTCATGTCCCTGCAACACATGCACAATCTGGCCAATGCACGTCCGTAATACTCATATATGTCCTCACCAGTTTGAAGCAACCACATACTTACCATCTGCACGTAAATATCGAATACCGTGTTTGAGATAGGACAGTGTCGCCTCACTGAATTCTGACTGTTATTTCGGAAGTCATTGTAACTCACATCACTGCCTTCTAGCAAAGCTTTCGGACACTTTTCCCCATTCAGAGTCCTCGATACAGACGTAGATGCTGTGAATGACTACAATGAACCAGCGCGAACCCTTGATAGACCCATGACAACCATGGACGGTTCATCCAAAATGTTCATGTATGAGGCTTTCCACGAACTGAATTACGGCGTCGTGATGACGGTACCGCGACTACCATACCCAGCTCGATGGCTTGCCCGTAGATAATTATATCCCTAATATTTCACAGACGGGGGTGGCACCCAGAGGACCGCTGCAGACCGCTTAATTTGTGCAAGGTCTCGAAAGCAGTGGCCACCTAATTGTGCCATCTGCTTGGTCTGCCCACAGACCCACTAGTTTATCCAAGGGCACTATTGGCGGCTTGGTATGCTGACAATTAAAAAACAAAATCTTGCTAGCCTTGACGAGTTCCTTGGCTTCTGCGGAACGCTTGCCGCAACCATAGAAAAAGTTTTCATATCCAGATTGCGATTTGCCGCTCCAACTTGGGTTTGCGCATATGCAATCGACGTGATTATTTTCTAATTCGTTTTGAAGTTATTTCCAGTTCTAATACGTAAGGATCCGCGCAAAGAAACCAGCTACCCCATAAAATTATCAACTAGTTGCATAGAGACGATGAATGAAGTCACCCACGGTTAATAAAATACGAATTCCGGGTCCACAGTGGACTCCCAGTACGTTTAAATAACTCCTGTCAAGACAGCGTTTGGATATGGAGATCCCAGGCGCCCGAATAATTGCCATCATATGCTGATAATGTATGTTGAAGTTGCCCTCTTTCGAACCACGGTTTCAGAGAAATTTGACGTGTGCGTCTAGGACGCGGCGGAATAATGAGGATGGCATACCCTTTGGAAAGGAACTACCACAATCACGAAAGTTTTTATGACCTTTAAAAATGCCACTTTTTACGCAGTACAAATTAATTCTTAGAGTGAGCTAGGGTCCTCCGTGCGCCTGGATCTTGAGGCAGGATGTCAAATAAAACAAGGATGCGCGGCTGCAGTAACCTACGTTAGATGGTAACTCTGGTACTACCGCCTGTGTGTGCGGACCACAGTGGGTTTTCAATTGAAGCGATTAGCAGGCGATACTTTTCACAGGGTGCTGTTCCAGATCAGCCTAAAAACAAGTGCGGAATAAACGTATGAAAAGTTTACACGTTGTTGGGTGCATCATCACGCCACAGTTTGCACGCAGGCTAACTTTTGCGTTTTGATGACAAGGATGATCCTCCTCGCATAGGTTCTTTTCTAAGCAGAAGATAGAATATGTTACGATTATATGACCGCTGGTGCTGACTGAGGACTTTCTGCGGGCCGCATGCAACGTAAATGTTTTTACCCAACTGATTCGCTTAAGCGCTTATCCGGAGGAACAGGGCTATTGTTAACGTGCAGTGGCAGTTCCACTGCATTAAGTTGAGTGAGTAGTCGATGTTAACGGCCACTTATCGTGAATTGGCCAGAACACGTTAAAAAACGCCACCGCAGTATCACACTGATTTGCAAGACTATGACCTGCAGGGTGATATCATATTTTAATAAAAGATCTAGATGTACTTTTTGGGTAAGATCATCTCTCCCACACAAATACGGAAGAGACAAGAGAAGCGCAAACATCTTCATTTCTGTAGCTTGTACTTGAAGACTTGCCCTCAGGACAACTTAGGTGACGCTGTAATTTAAATAATGAATTGATGCACCTAAAGTTGTAACCCATTTAGTAGAGCAGAAGAAGGCAATTTGCCAGCCATTTTAGCGATATCCGGTTGAGATTGAATGGTGGAAAAACCTTATTAGAAGAATATCAAGCGACATCATAGGAAAGAATTTTTTGAAGGGCCCTGTTGTTTCTGCCGCAATTATACTCTCCCGGCCAACTTAACTAATCGTGGCGGGCCAACTTGTGCCAATGAAATGCTTTCTTGACAGAAAATCTGTTCAGAACCATTAAGGGAGTGGTGTAGTGCAACCTATGCACTATAGATATCATAACCCAGACCGCCGATGGTTCCACACCCAGTACACATTATATGAGATGCTGAGTGAAGAAGTATCCCTTATAAAGGAGGACGTTTTAGTTCTTTTATGTGGTGACATCGTAATACCTCGTTTGGAATGTTGTGTAATGACCTGTAAGGTATGACCGATAAGATACAGGAAATCTCTGAATTTGTCCTACTAGGTGCATGTGAGAACGCGGGGTTGTTTTGAGATAGGGTGGAAAAACTTATTAGAAGAATATCAAGCGACATCATAGGAAAGAATTTTTTGAAGGGCCCTGTTGTTTCTGCCGCAATTATACTCTCCCGGCCAACTTAACTAATCGTGGCGGGCCAACTTGTGCAAATGAAATGCTTTCTTGACAGAAAATCTGTTCAGAACCATTAAGGGAGTGGTGTAGTGCAACCTATGCACTATAGATATCATAACCCAGACCGCCGATGGTTCCACACCCAGTACACATTATATGAGATGCTGAGTGAAGAAGTATCCCTTATAAATGAGGACGTTTTAGTTCTTTTATGTGGTGCCATCGTAATACCTCGTTTGGAATGTTGTGTAATGACCTGTAAGGTATGACCGATAAGATACAGGAAATCTCTGAATTTGTCCTACTAGGTGCATGTGAGAACGCGGGGTGGTTTTGAGATAGGTCATTTATTAAACCAGGCCGATTCACGCGGCAAAAGAGCATCAGTACTCAGCGGATGGATTGTATCTGACACTCCCAAACTACCATGCGGTGGCTGCAATAAGGTGGAGTGAAGTTCCAAGCAGTCCTATGGGCTACCATTCTCCTAACAACGGCATCGGAATTTAGTGATCTCAGACATTGTCGGTACGGCTCCTCAAACTTGTCCTTCTCACTGCATCATGAGAAATCGGCTCAAAAGGCACTCGCCATTTTACGGATGATCCGACACAACTTCTCCCGTATCACTCTCATGGACTTCCAAGTACCCTATGCGTCCTACGTTAGAGCACTCCTGGAGTACGCCAACCAAGTTGTCTACTCAGGACGCACGAAAGACGTCACCCTCATTGGGCCTGTCCAGTGAGGCGCTACGAAAATGATTGCCGGTCTTAAGTCTGTGTACTACGAAACCCGTCTCGCGAAGCCTGATATCTTTCTTCCGGAGTATCCTCGCCTGCGAGGGGGGGCTAATTCTTACTTATGCCCTGTTTGAACAAAGCTTGGTCAACAGGTTTTTCCCCGCTGACCCAGCGAACACACGGGGCACATGGTACGAAGATTTTTATGCTTAGATCGCACAACTCCATTAGACAAATTCTTTTCTCATGTCAATTAGTAGCTGTGTGGAATGACCTTCCTCCGACGGTTGTCCACGCTCCTTCTAGAACCCAGTTCAAAGCACTATTAGACATTTATTTATGTAAATCATCGCGCTGGCAAACATACTACCCCGCGCTGAGAACACGAAGAGCAGTGCTACACCCTTTCTTCACATGCGCCTTTCGGTGAGCGACAAGAACAAAATGACCCAGGACACTTGAGCAAAACCCTCGATCCTGTGTATCAATACGTGAACCTGTCCTTCCAAGGTCATCATCATAGGGGATGAAAACCGAAGTGGAAACTAAATTCAGCTCACCGCCGATGCCCAGAGAAGTACCACCTAAACCACCAGTGCAAGAATACGGATGATTATTAGATCATGTTGACATTCTTTTCCTGCCTTGTCCTATCCTGCGATAGTTCACCAATCACGTATGAGTTTCCAGTTAGGTCCGCCGCCGAGCTCGTAAACTTGACATGGCTGGACGGCTTCCTGCGATTGTAGTCGATAATGGCACTGGGTACGTCCCGTAGAACCCATCCCCGCGCTCTTTTGTTAGTAAATAATTGTCTCAAGATGTTCATGCATGGTATCTTGGAGCAGAGATTGGATGCTTGTATGTAAAGAGGCTTTGCCAACGTCATTGGGCGTTGGGTTGTGTGCGTGAAAGCAGACATGATCGGACTCCTAGTCACATCTTTTCCGCTCATTTGTGTTGCCTTTTGATCTCAAAAACTGGTCCGTCTTTGAAGGTTCCTCGCTTCCATCTTACCCAATACCAAGCGTTCGTCCTCTGCACCTTTTCTACAATGAATATCACTATTACCACAACTTTTCGATTCTTCATTTTTGTGACCTATGGGGAGTTCATGAAAGGCTCCGTAGGATCTTAATAATAAATGGAACCTTAATTTGGTTTATATGCACTGCAACAGCGTTTTTAAGTTTTTGTTCCAGTCGCTCTCCGTCTTTGCGTAAGGTGTAATGCTTTTTAAAATATAATCCGGCGCCTTACACGGTCTCCACATGCATGTGATAGGAGTGTTGTTGACACAAATCACTGATACCAAAAGCGCCATTCAGCGACTATATATAACTATACAATCGAAAATGAGGTATTTACCCACCCCATCCACGAGCCAGTAGCTGCTACTGCCGTACCCTACCCTTTCAGGACGGACACAGTCTACGGCGTATATAATAGGGAAAGCATAAAAGCATGCCTGAATCTCACCCTCTTCGTTTTTAATAACAAGGTTTAGGAATGCATTATCCAGTACCCTCAGTTTTGGCAAATATATTTATGGAAGGATTTGGACAGAGGGCTGTAACCGGGTTCCCTTACCTACCCCAGGTATTCGGACAATGGCCCAAATTGAAGCAAAGAACAGTCTTCGGGATAGTGGATATCCGGCTAGTTTGGTTAAGCGTCAACTTCCAAGAGTGTTGCTACCGGTGAAAGAAAGGAAGCCTTCGCTGGGGGGTCATTTATTAGAAAACACCAACTGAACAGGAAAGCAAAACTCTCATATGCATCCTGTTTATAAGAACTGTATATCCGTCTTCTTCTTGAACACGTCTTCCTGAACTCTCCTAGACATCAACTATCACTCAAATGCAAACGAATGCTACAAAGCATTTCTACAAATTCGGTAATAAATCCCACTTTCCAACAGACGCAAAGCGGAGTTGCGAAGAAACATTACTCGCATGCCTCATCAGTAGTATCCACCGTTACACCAGTAGCGAAACCCAACAGGTAATGGATTGGGACTGATGTTATTCCATATAGACCAGGGAAATCGGAGATCAGTCGAAGGATTCTAAGCACGACTGACATAAGAGTAGCATTCCAAAGGGGAAGCACTCTGTGCTCCGCATTGGTGCAATTGAAGGATTGCCTCCCGGCAAACAGAACCCAAGACTGTGTCTACAAAGTTGGGTGTAATGACTGCACTAAGGTCTGTATAGGACATACGGCCAGGGAAATTCAAACCAGAATCGGAGAGCGTAGGGGGAAACTAAACACACATCACTTGGCTTGATGAAGCCTTTACATCCAAAGCGAAGAGTTGCCCAATAGTAAACTATCTATTGTTTGCCAAGCTCTTCTGACACGATGAATTCTCGATTCGCTTCAAAATTCTTCAGATTAATTGAAAACAACTGATAGGGAGAAACATCACAAACGAGAGATTCAGCTGGTTTCCAGGTGAGTCTCTCGCAAAAACCAAATTACTTTGCAAACAAGTGTATTTCGTTAACTGATAAAGATGTTTTAACGCATAAATAATTTCCTTCCTTCCCATTTCGGAGTGGCGCAAACCAACAAGTGGACAGAATACGACATCGCATGAAGGAAAATGTGTTACGGAAATTCTGGGTATCACTGGTCCTGTTCATCTTACAGGACCGGTCCCGCATGATCCTTCCCATGCTTGGCCACTAAGAGACATGGCGGCTAACTGCTATTAGTGCTGCATGTACCTTCAGTTTCTATCCAGATTATTGGAATGTGTGAGTCGGCGTGCGCCCGTCGGGTATTCGCGGCAGTCCAGCCCTAGTTACCCTCCGTAAGGCGCGGGGGCATCACTTGAACAGTGATATCTTGCTGTCGATGCTGATGTTGGCGATGATGAGGTGACCCGAACTACTCTATTTTCGTTTCAACTGCGGGTTGTACGGCAACGAAGTACTAGTGTTCTTCTCCTGTAGTGTTGTCAACGATGATAATTTGGAGACTTTGCATCAACCCCAAAGTTCATCCCAGCTCGTCTGATGCGGTCAACATGTTAACCCTGGAGTCCGTGGGTCCCCGAAGTGATTTGGTCTATATATGTAGGATTCTGACGAGCAATTTACGGGACAAACAGCAGCACTTCTGAAACAATTTCTATGGTTTTTTCTGCATGCTTAGTTAACGGGGAAGTTTCAGTTAGCTTCGCTCAGAGGTCAGGTGTTATCGTCTACCAATGACTTGCGCACTCCATCAGACCAGTGAACAATACTGGAGAATGTTCATGCATCTAAACAATCTCCTATCAGGTTGGTTGATGGATAGAGGTGAAATAAATCCAATCTTTTCGCCCTCCCGTTGATGATGAAGGTCTGTTCTTTGGGACTTGAACTACTGCGGTAGTTTTGCGCGAATCACCGCTGCTTTGCGGTCAGGCTCTTGAGCCTCAGTCGTCTTCTCTAGACGTGGGCGCGTTGTCAGTACCTTAGCTCACATACAACAATGAACTGCACGAGAGAATGTCTTCGTGCCATATCGGACGTTGTGCAATGCCATCAGCCGGGGCGGCTTATTCACTACATACAGCAGGGCAGACAAGCGGGAACCTGTGGTTCGGTTCAATTTCTCATGTCACAAACCGTGCACCGAAGTGCAGTGTTTCGAGCTGCTACAGCTTCGTTCGCCGAAGTAAGAGGAATAAAGGAATGCGGACTACGATTTGAAGGCAGTGGCTCAATGTGTGTAATAATGCTTTGGTGTCTTGATGAGAAATAGATGTTTGTCTAGTACGGCGTAATGTGCAAGCTACATAGTGAGGGCGAGTCGTGATGCGAGACCACCATTGGGTGCGTAACGCAACCATGTTCGCTAGGATCATTAATCGCTGGTTAGTCTCATCCAGTTGTCCCCTTCTGGGTAGGCGGGAGCTACCGACGTTGCTGGGTTGACTTGTAATGGCTATCATTCTTCGTTGTCAAGTCATGGCGTCACAAAATACTGGACCTTGTAGTGTGACTGTATGCCTCCGTGACCCATTCAGCTGCACTGCGTGTTGTTCTTATGACACTGACAGAGTCTCATACCTAGTTGTTCAATAGGTAAAGTTTTACTAACAGTCTCCCGGTACTCCAGGTTCAGTGTTTGAAAATGTGTGGTGGTATGTTCTTCAAAAGGACGCACTGACATTTTCCACCAACCGTCACTGCCTGTTGGTCAGGCTTTTGAGCCAAAGTTTTTGCTTGAGGACCCTAATCATTCTCCTCTCTAGGGATGAGCACCATGACCGTATCCAAGTCCACGTATCACCATTAATTAAGAGTCTGGAATTGTGTTTTTACGGTATCAAAGCATCAGTGTTCGAACACTGATGTTATGCTGTCAACGATGGTGTTGATGTAGACAATGATACCTGCACTGAACACCCCAGGTTGTCTCCATCCGATACACGACTGAGCAAATTGAGCTAAAGGACGCTCTGGAACGCGAAGTACATGGTCTAGCCAGCGTAAAATGTTGGATGTGGCCACGTGATCTATCGAGGGACAGTAAACTTTCCTGAAAACATACAAAAGTACTCCAGCGTTACTTATGTTTCCATCAGATTTGCGCAAAGCTCCAGTGTATCGATGACCAAACGCATAGAGCCTCCAAGGGCTTTTCACATGCGGCGTCTACACCTCTGATCCGTACAGTAGACAGGTCGGGCCGCTGCATTACGCACTCTATCCCCGGAAGTTCAGCTGATATCACGTTGGCACCACAGGCATCGCTGTCCTGGCCTTTAAAATTAGTGGAGTGATTTCCTCCTACGCTGGTCCTCCGGGACATACGTAGCCGCTTCGGTAAACGAACTGCATTCGTCGGGCCACCTGCAAGTAGAAGGTTTGAGTTTAATCCGAGATAATCTTGAGGGGCGAGACAGCCCAAGTGGTCAGAGCGCAAATTTACGGACCGGAAGTTCCGTGATTCGAATCCGACTTCAGCCAGCCACTTCCCCTGTCTATGCTTAGGTAACCTGGCAGTATCTCAGCCCTTGTGCTTCTTCCGGGTGGCATGGCAGGCGGGCACCGGAAGGGTGTTACAGCTGAACAATTTTTCCCAGCCAGTATTGCAGCAGCACTTTGAAGGTATGAAGTTCATAAAAAAATTGTACTGGAAAGATGGCCGAACACTTCGAAGAGCAGTTCAGCTGGCCTCATGCAACACAGCCAGTGGAGGTAATGCATAAGGGCGAATGGAATGTAAACCTTGATCGCCCTTCAGAAGAAGAAATAAGGTACGAAATAGCCGTACCGAAACGTGAGAAGGCACCA
>NW_008751814.1:1110834-1136621 GCF_000715545.1 Opisthorchis viverrini
AGCCGTGTGAAGGTCTACGGGAAGCTCTCGCCTGAGTTCACCACATCAAGTGGTGTCAGACAGGACTGTCCTATTTCACCTTTCTTCTTCAACTTCGTCATTGATTCGATCATGGAAGACTCACTACCAGCCTCTAATGCGTGTGGGGTCAAAGTGCTCCCTGACTGTCCGCTAACAGATATCGGTACGCAGACGACATGGCTCTTCTTGGATCTGACCCCATGGCAATTCAAACAGTATTAAATAATCTAAATAATTCCGCTTCGCGGTTTGGCATGCGATTCCCACCTGCAAAGTGTAAAGTGCTACTGCAAGACTGGGTTGGCTCGAACCCTAGCCTCATGCTAAGATGGATAGTATGCTGTTTCGCCGCTTTCCTTCACGACCGTAGTGATGATCCTGTTTTTTGCCGTGTGGAAGTGTTGAGGACTTTAACCGATGGAGTTGACTGATCACATGTACTCGTGCCGGCCCAAGCGTTCAGCTAAAGTCGCAATCCCAGCCATTTAAAGACGCGGTAGTCCAGTCCTATTAGGATTTGGCATCGCTATTTGATGCGGCTGCTTTTCCGTTTGCACCCAACCTCGCACAGTCCTCCCTGAAATGTATTGCGATGGCACTAAGTACGATAACCGAACTTTTAGCCGAGGCCCTTCCCGCTCTAACTGGTAAGATAATCGGTTATCACATTCGTATGTTAAATTCACTGTCTTACAACGAGACTGGAATCAGTTGATTTGTGGTCAGTCTGAACTCCACTTTTTCACTGCAAAGCTGTTAGCTTCTGTCATTCGGGCATGCGAACGATTGTACAGGATTCGTGTTGAGCACCTAGGGATTGATTGTACTGTATCTGGGTTAAGTCGTATCCCATTTTCTAATGGGAACCTCCACGTTCAACGCGTCATTTGGCTCCCATAATACCCTTACTCAGGTTATAAGTAAATCAGCTTAGCGTACTCTTAGGGTTGAGTTCATACCTAGAGACTCTGCTTACGGATACCCCTTCTGCAACTGTTTGCCCACTTCTCAACCGCGCTTTTGTTTGTCAGGTCCCTTGAATGGTCTGATAAAAGCTTATTGACTTGTGTGGTTTTCTTTGGGAACCATGGGACATGTACAGTTCGTTAAGTTCAGTTGGATTGACTGGTTTCGGTGGATAATCCGAATGGTCTTTTTTACATTGTTCTCTCTTTTGATCACTTGAAGTTACTCCAAAATCGGATATGCTGGGAACTCTGAGCCTCAAACAATCTTCCCATCTTGTATCGCCGTAAAGGAATACAGCAAAGTTGGTACACGTGAAACGCGTCGCCTGGGTACTGGATTAGATGACTTGAACTTCCACATTGGGGATGACGCCCTGGCTCTGGACGGAAAGGGCGATTTTTCCGTGAAGGTGAGGTTCTTGCTATTCATTCGCCTACCGCTGAGTGCCACAACGATTTAAGTGTCTTTGACTTGCGTTTTACTGCTCATTTACTTGAATCCTTAAGTGAGAAATTGACGTACGTACAGTGTGAGAAGTCACATTCAGATTAGTCGATGTTTACCGTTGCCACTTGCATCGCACCAGTTTACGGAAACTCTTATGGCGTCCCGACGAAATACATTTATGGTGCGTTGTGGAAGTCATACATCGAGCTCACTGATGCTGCTGACAGTCTCCGACTCTACTACTTTTAGTGGATGCCAATACTTTGGTGAGCATAAGTTTATGGTCATAACCCCAAACAATGTTCTTCATAGCTCGTCCTGCGTATAAGGTAAACAACTGTTTCAACCTCGGGGCTTCCATACAGCTCCTAAGGTCACACAGGATTTACTTAGGACAACAGTTTGCATTTTCTTGGTTTACCTTTGTTCCCCGGTCCTGACAAAAGGCCTATTTCTTTATCCGGTCACAGTGGCCCATTCGACACGGGATAATCGAGGATTGGGACCTGATGCAACGGTTCATGGAACAGGTGATTTACAAACTACTCCGGGCAGAACCCGAGGATCACTATTTCTTGTTGGTAGGTTGTAGTTCTAATTTTCCCCCAATCATGCTCCACATTTTCGTATTCGTACGCTGTTCGTTTGCGGATCTCACATGACCTGAATCAAAGTAAAATTATCCCACTTCTCGGTATCTAACGGCCTTGGCGCCTAGAAACCCTACCGTATCTCATACTCACAACCACCGGGTCTTGTTGATGTCTACTGGTGGTTTTCCGGTGTGCTATTTGTTTACCGTCTCATTTCAAATTGCCTACAATGGGTATTTTCCTACCGACGAACACATCCTCCAGAGCGTTTCTTTTTCAGACAGAGCCTCCGTTAAACACTCCGGAAAATCGCGAGTACACTGCCGAAATCATGTTTGAGACGTTCAACGTACCAGGGCTCTACATAGCTGTTCAAGTGAGTTTTCGACTCCTTAAATGAGGTTTATTCCATCAAAGACTGTTGTGTTGAGCTCTGTCAATGATAAATAGTCCTTAGAATTGTTGGTGTTCCTCTCCATTGTCTGTAAAGAACAATCACTATCGACAAAATTTCCAAAGTATTCCATTTTCTCGGCTTACACGGCACACATTCACAGTTTAGGACTCAACGGCGATGCCTTCTATCTCCAAACTAATGACTGAACTCTTCCAACTTTTCAGCTTAATTTTTTGACTGGTTTGACATTCAGATTGATTGCAATATATTGGTAGTGTTAGTTTAGAGGGACAACCTTATAAAAGTTTGGTGTGAAGCAGGATGTTCATTGCAACAATGCAAGAACTCCTTGTTGATTTTTTGTGCGTTCCTTGTTTCACCATTCGGTCCCGCGCACAACCATGTGCACTCCCATCCATTCACTTCGCTTCGCTTCGTGAGCAGTGATTGCAGCTGTCCAGTTTCTTGAAGTAGCACAGCTTTTAATTTCCTTCCGCGATCTTTTGAGCTGGTTTTTGTCCGGCACTGGCGCGAAATCATATTGTAGTCAAGAATTTCCCTTCTCCAATCTCCTTACTTTTTTCCCAATGTTTTGTTGGCAGACTACGTTGAAAAATCCGTCTGACCTCAAAAAAATTTCCATCCATTTTCCAGCAATTCGTTCTCTTAGTTAAAAGAACTGAGCGGCCCTGAAATCTTCCAGATATACATCCCAAAATTTTTTTGCGGTGATATGAGCCTGAGTGAGGACCCCGTGCGACTCGGTCTCATACCAAGACGTTAACCAATCCATCTGATGTTTCATTCAAGGGACAGACAGCGAGTAGGAGGAATCCCCGAACGGGTAGCAGAATATTACAAGATACTGGAGTTAGTTCGACCCTCTGCCTATTATCCCGGAGAAATGGTAAAGATGGTGCGCGGAAGTGATGGAGGCTGTACAAATGACTGAGAGTTTGCGACCTTTAGTTAGACTTCGTTTCTTTTGCTATCCTTTCAAGTGTGACCATCAATACTGCCTCCTCACCGTGTAGGGTTGGTTTAGGTACGGCAGTGAAGCATCAGTGCCAACACTGATGTTGCCGTCATTGATGATGATGAGGAGGATTGGTTTAGATAAATAACCTTACTCTCTTCACAGATTCTTGTATCTCACTGATGATGGTAGTTCAGCTAGTCCACTTCTTACCTTATCAATCTAGGCTGTTTTGGCACTGGCAGCCTCTTGGTCCTCACGTCCCAAAGAGGAGCGTACACTGACTGGAACAGTGATCGACTCTGGCGACGGTGTTACCCACGTGATTCCCGTAGTGGATGGTTACGTTGTGGGCTCATGTATCAAACACATCCCGATTGCGGGTCGTGACATCACGTATTTTATCCAACACCTATTGCGAGAGCGAGAAAGCAATATACCACCAGAGATGAGTATGGAAATAGCAAAGCAAATCAAAGAGAGGTAAGTCTATTTTACACCTACCGCAAACTAGTTTCGTAAAACATTCTATATACATGCTTCGCTCTTACTGTTAGAACTGTCTAATCTTGGGGACGACAAACTCATTGGCGTACTGAATTGTTGCATACCAAAGCCGGCGACATCGTCCCATGTTTGATGATTGGCTTAACAGGCATCGATGTTCTCATCTGGCTAGGGATTTACCAATGGTGTCGGGCAGGTTCGAGGACAAATTCTGTTTGCCAACCATGCTATCTTACCATCGTTAAGACTTACGCTAACCGATGTGCTCATTTTGGCATTAAAATAACTCCCAATCAACCGGCTGGTTTTTTTGGTTTCTGAGGTTATCGAACAAACCAAGCATACGAGTTGGAAAAACCCAGGTCAACTGATAACAGCACGTCCGGACGCGGCCCTCACAACTGATTCTCCGCTGATGTACGACAGCTGGCTCGCCAGGTATCTGAAAGTGGGAAGGAATGGGGAAAACTGTGTTACTTCTGGAGTAGTTACAGACGGCCGATCACTGCCTGAAAGTTTGCGGAACTGGATATGAGCCCTGAGAATGGAACGGGGTTAGAAATCGTGTCTTTAATTTGACGTACTACTTATGCTCACCTGCCGCACCCCATTGTTAACGCCGTCTGCTTGTCCCAACACACAGATTGATCTATTCGTTTGCCTTGGCTCACGGTCAGCTGCGGCTTCTGTACGTACGTCCTCAGTAGCAAACTAATTGGAAGTATGTTTTCAACCCCCTCAAGCCGGTCTGCATAGTCTCCTCCAGAGTTCGCATACTGTAGTACATAGAACAACAAGCGGGTCTTACTCGTACGCTGGATCCCCTCTGCATTGATGTCTACTACCTGTCAAACAAGAATCCAGGACGCAAGTGCTGTAATTCAACTGACTACCCCTCGGTCTCTTGGGCTCTTGATATACTATCGAGTGTGATGGTCGATGTGATCTACACCCAAATCATATAACCCTCAGAGATCACTACAGGGTTCGAGCCTCTCCTAATTCAAGGAGTGTTTTCACGTTCACTTATGATTCACCGCAGGATTTGTGAATAGCGTGCACGTGTGTCAGACCAGCGATTGAGAAAGCTTGTGAAAAAATGCTTACTGTTTTTTATGTGCAGTGTGGTTTCGTGTAGAGTTTTCCCAACAACCACTGTAGGGAATAGGTGCCTGTACACAAGACCTGTGGGTTGTTTGCGGTGTACTTAGTGCCCATCTATATTACATGGAAGCGCTCACTTGACATCCACTTGGTGATAATACTGAGACGTTTGATGCAAGCACTTACGGCGTATATAAGTGAACGATATCGTGGAATAATAGGTTGATATGATACACACTTTGGTTTCTGTTTCGCCGTCTTCTATTGTTTACATGAGAACTAACACCCCACTCCTTACCGCCTACCTCGGTAGGAACGCCCTGTTTTGACCCACTCTACTCGTATGTCGCCCATCGAAACCCGAATACCTCCCAGAGGTGCGATAATGACTTCTTTTAAAACGAATGGTTCGAGGGTAGGCATTTAAAATTCAATTCAATTTATCAGCTATAAACCCTGTACCATAGGCACATTGGTTCCGGCTTCTACAGTTTTGATCACCAGAATTTAGTAGATTGCGGGAGATACGGCCAAAACTTGGAGGAGGTGGCATATTCATTTATTTCGGGAATAGGTTAGCTACGGATTGAATGCGATAGCTTCGATGCGTGAGCGCCGCTGGCTGCACAATTGGGCCATTTCCACCAGTGTTATTAACCATTGAAGGGTTTAATCCCGGGGTACCTATCCGGAGAGGCGACAGCTGTCGATCCGACTAAGTTTGCTGGTTAGTGTTTCCATACTTCATTGCCAGGTCGTACACCGTCCACCGCTCGGTCGCTTCCATTCAACGCAGGGCTGGACGAAGGGATCTCTGCTAGGCAGACGGTTTGCTGGCATGCGGAGTACAGCGTAACTTATGAAGCGTGAGTAATCCATCTATCGCTGGGGAGTTCATTCTTCCCAGCAACATCTGGCGTACCTTTACTGACCCGATGTTCCCACTAGACCGGACGAATGCTTCCAAGACACTAATGGTTAAACACCAATGCCTTTTCTATGTCCTCTGCGTGTAGAGGTCACGTTTCTAATCCATAAAGCAGCATGCCGCAGGTAAACTCTATTCTTGACAGACAAACTGTCTCCTCGGCGCCATAGGTGTCGGAGGTTGGCAAAAGCTGTCCTGGCTTAATCGACTCGAGAATAACCTCATCGTCAGCCATTACACCTTGTACAACCGCCCGGATAAACAGATTTATACACCACGTCGATTGACTCACCTGCAAGCATGAGGTTTGTGTTTGATCCAACCCAGTCTTGTAGCAGCACCTTACACTATGGTGCGAGGCGCATGCCAAACCGTGCGGCAGAGTTATTTAGGTTATTTAAAATAGTTTGCATTTGGGAAAGATCTGAACCAGGGAGAACAATGTCGTCCGCATTTCTGTTCCAGAAGTTTCAGAGGCAGGCAGAGAAATTTCAATCAGTACATCAAAAACAGAGTTTAAGAGGAAAGGTGAGATAGGGTAGGCTTGTCTTACATCATTGGACGTGGTGAACTCAGGCGTCTCGCCCTCTACTAGGACGCACCGACGAGCTCGTATACGGTGCTCTCATAAGGGATTTAAATTTGGAAGGGGCACCTTTTAAAAAATTCTAACAATCGACAGAATCAAAGCGGCCTTCAGACGCAAAAAAGGCCAACTTGGAACGTCTGAAGGAGTGGCGCTGTTAAATAATTTGTCTCAAGATAAGAATGTGGTTGATGCAATCTCGACCAGGGCGAAACCCAGCTTGGTTCTCGCAAATCTGTCTCTTCGAATACTCGATCAACCTGGACCAAATAATGCCAGATAGCATCTTAGTTGTGACAGACAACAGGCTTATACCAAGATGGTTTCCACGTGACGTTCTTATGTCCTTTTTTGGAAACTGGGATGACAGTCGAGAACTCTATTCGGCTGGTATTCTGTTTTCGTTCCAAATCTTCTGCAGTATGGTTTTCAAAACGTTCACCAGGACATCGTCACCTTCTTTGAAGAGTGCGGCTGTGCAGTCTGTCTGCACCAGGTGCCTTGTTGCGCTTGAGGATTTATATCTCACGCTGGATTTCGGCTGCTGGCAGCGGGTTGGTGTCGATGCTCCATTCAGGCCCGCTGGGTTCTTCCAGCGGTTGTGTTGAAGGAGACCAGTTGAACTGTTCTTTGAAGTCCTCGGCCTACCGCCCAAGACGACAGTTGAGGGATTGAATTGCCGTTCCGTCTTTTTTCTCGTATTCTTTCACTGGCACTTGCCTTCTTTTGGTCGGTTGATCGAATCAGTTGAAAAAGGGCGTGGCTGTTGTTTTCTCCATCCCTTGGCCTTCGAAATCCACCACTGTTCTCTGTCATCCTTCAGGCACCTGATTATCTGGCATTTGAGGCTTCTGCCTGTGATATCATAATCCCTAGTTGCTCATATGGCCTTTCTAGCAGCAATAAGATCTGCTGATCTCGACGATATCCAGTGTTTATTTAGTCGAGTCAAATGACCTGGACAAACGGTTCTGAAAGCTGCGTGTATTGCTTCTTTAACTCGCCTCCCTTCAACCTCCAAGCATTCTTCGTTACCCGCATGACTGTGCGTTTCCAGTAGCTTTCTAGCCAGATCATGTCGATGCTCTTGGACTACTGAAACTTGATGAACGGAGTTGCTCTTCTTTTGTCACGGGTAATGCTGACGGAAAGCGAAGTGCCAACCGGGCCCGCATGATGGCGTGATCAGAGTCAATTTGCATACTCCAGAAGGAACGACACTTCTTAACTGAGGCTTTCTATCTGTAACTGACAGCCACATGGTCCAATTGAGCCCATAACTGTTGTGGTTGTAGGTGGCCTCCGAGTAATTCGACGTGAACGTTTATTTTGGAAGTTCGTACTGTCTCGAAACAGACGATGGTCTGCACACAACTGAAGAAGCCGCTTCCCATCATCCGTACGCTCAGCATAGACTCCAACTCTACTGCCCAACTGAGTTTTTTCCGGACTTAGTCGTCCAACTTTGGCGTTCATATCCCCTGGCCAGCATTACTATGTCCGCCGTTGCGTCAGAATCACCGGATGCCCAAAGAGTGAAATGTCGAACATTTGAGCTCGGTCTCAGCGGTTTTAGGTATACGATCAAAGCGGGGTATTGTATGCGTATTTCGGAGACACAACACATCGACAGAGAGGGGATGCAAGGTTTCAGCAAGCGATGCCTCTTGTTCAATCCGACGTAGAGTACGGAGGTTAAAGGCTGCGACATGGATCAGATATTTTGAGGTTCCTAATGTGGCTGTGCACAACAAGTGCCTCTGGAGTAGCTTAGTGGTTAGATAGCGAATTTACTAACCTGAAGGTCCGTGGTTCGAACCCGACCTATGCCCCTCGACTTTTTCTTAATGTGGCTTGCACCCCAACCTATCCCCTCGACTTTTTCTTTCTAGGCGTGGGCAGCCTGGCAGTATTCCAGCCCTCGTGCTTATTTCGGGTGGCATGACAGCTAGGCACCGAATGGGCATTGCAACTATATGATTTTCTGAATGGCACCAGACTGTTTGGTTTTAGGAGTACTTCGAGCCTACTAAACAATTCACAGCAGTCACGGTCAACCGTTGGGCGACCGAAGTTTGTGGTTTTTAGGACCGATGTTTCCTAACTCGTCCTTCCTCGGGGGAGGTTTCATCGCTGCCCCGATATATATGGGGGATGTACTGGTCGCCTGAGGGAAACTCCTCACTGCCTCCGCACTCCCACAGTAGAGTAGAGTCTTCACCCTCCAGACTGCTTCGCAATACGATTACTCGCAGTACTGGGACTCGGTGTTCTTCACCGAGATGCTCCCCGTTGGCCTTCATGGTATGGTTGCAGCTTGTGGAACTGAGTTCCAGCCACTGTAGCCCGCAGGATCATTGCAGCACAGAAGCCCGACCACCACCACAAGGTCACAGCTTTAGGTCGGGAGCATTCAAAATAAGATTAACCCTGTGTCCGTCGTCCACGATGTGCGTGCTTGTGTCAGATATCATTCTTAGTTTTGGTCAACCAGGTCAGTTGTTGCTGATTGCGCGTTGGTTCATAAGTTTCCCTGCTGTACTACTCGGTTCCGTAGGCGATTCACTAACGGTCTACTTTCCATAGTCAGTGAGATCACTTGACTGAAGTTCCTTTCTCCCACTAAAGATTCTTCAACATCACCGTATCTACTAAAATCCATTGATTATGGGTATATATAGCCGGGAAATCCATTCATCACGCTCCAAAAGTAGTTTGGATGGGTGATTCTGTTTGTGATGGCTAGGTTAGCTGTGGCTCCATAATGGATATTAACCCAGCAACTTACTCTGTGACCTTGATAGGAATATCGAAGTGAGTGGCTGGTATTGTTTCCTGCTTGGCTTTGCACTTATGAGGGACCGATAGACAGGTGATTTCAAATTATTTGTAACGACTTCATGGAATTATGGAGTCACCGAAAGGACCAGAACTTAGAATCATGGAGCCGAGGAAATACCGTGAGTTGCTAGGTGGCGAATACACATCGCAGTAGAACACCAGCCATCAGCACGTTGATATCTCCTCCCGTCTATATCACCAGTGGACCCAAGCTAATTTCAGAATTTTGGGTTGTCACAATCCAGACAAGCCCAAACTGGTAATGTGGCTCGGTAAACTTAGAAAATCGGATCAGCTTCACAGGAGAAGTTGCGATTAAGTTGTGTATTTCAGTTTCCCCAGGTTCGTGATAAAATGATAATGTTCCTCATCATAATGGGCTTTCATATCCCGACATCCAAAACATAATATTTTCTGAGAAGTGAACTTAAAATTACGGCCATAAAATTCACCGTATAACAATTTTACCTAACATTATGAGACGTGAACACCCTCCGGCTGCTCTATCAACCTTCATTTTGTAGGCTGCTAGTTTTATCCTTTCACGAAGCTCTAGGTGGCTCGGTGGTTAAGGCGCAAACTTACTGACCAGAAGGTCATTGGTTTAAGCCCAACCCGAGTATCTCGGGTGTTGTGCCAGCTAGGTATCACAAGGGTGTCACAGCTGAACGATTGTCAATATTAATGTCACAATTACTAAGCTTCAATGTGTCTTTCTACAATCCATGCTGTGATTCGTCACAGATTCTTACCAACCAATAATCCAACACCATATCCACTCAAGTACTGTAGCTGACTTTAAGTCGCATAAATATAGCCATCAAAATACGTTATGCACTACTCACAGGGTTGTTGAAAGTTCTTGGACAGCCCACGACCAGTTTCGCCCTTCTTGGGGCTCATCAGGTAGGCGCAGTTTCCGAGTTTCTGTCAACCTTATGTTCTACTTGAAACCACGTTGCACGATATCGGGGAAGTACACTCATTTACCAACAAATTTGGTTTTTCGAAAGACTCATCTGGAACCCAGCTGAATCTCTCATTTACGATGTTTCCGAGCTTGGAAACTTCGGCTGTAATCAGCCGCTCTCTTTCTGATTACGAGCTCATCTATAAATTGGGTGATTCGAAAGTCAACGTGTATTTGCATAGTGATTCCTTGATAGAAGTTA
Organism: Opisthorchis viverrini; assembly: GCF_000715545.1. Taxonomy (NCBI): domain Eukaryota; kingdom Metazoa; phylum Platyhelminthes; class Trematoda; order Opisthorchiida; family Opisthorchiidae; genus Opisthorchis; species Opisthorchis viverrini. The sequence goes on from NW_008751814.1 coordinate 1,121,376, forward strand.
ATCGTAATTTTCACCGTCCTTCGATTGACGATAAAGGCTCTCATTCATGGAATTTCAGTGTTTCAGTTCGAGGCCTTCAGTCTTCCTGTTCCTGGTGATTGCTATTTACCTCCAAAGGTTCCAGCCTTCAAGATGTTCCTTTTCCTGTAATTTATGGGCGTGAATGGCTGGATGGTTTTTGTGACAATTAGTTGACTCTCAGTGAGCACTTGCTGCGGATCCAAACACATCGCACTATACTTCCATTTTTAATCTCATCTCCTTGATAAAAACAGATATTCCTACGTTTGCCCAGACCTTCCGAAAGAGTTCGCCAAATACGACGCTGAACCAGCCAAGTGGATTCAGAAACACAACGTGCCCAAAACAGCCAAGTATCCAGGGTTCTCCGTGGATATTGGCTATGAACGCTTCCTAGGTCCGGAGATCTTCTTCCAACCTGAAGTACGTGTTATATTGTAATCATCCATATGAATGATGTGAAATGTGATCGATCCATGTTTGTGCCGAATTGCAGCGATGGACATCACCGGTACCGGGAGGTGTTCGACCCTTGGGATTCGAGACTGCAGTGTTGTGCATGAGGCGCTGGCACAGAAACGTTCCGTTTTCTTGAATAGGTTTGGTGTTCAATTATGCACTCATGAATGGGACAGGTGTTGCACTGTACAACGCTCACTGCGTCAATCCCGTCAGTCATTTGAATGATTTCACCTCATCACCATTTTCGAAGGACTGAACTGCAGCAATCATCCCATATGGCAAACATGTATTCGGACCTCTACAGCGTTCGCTGGCAGGATAGACTTAAGTCGACTGCTGTAGGGTGTTCTGGCATCCCAGAAAAGGCAATATTAGAGACGAATATTACTTCTCTAGAGTGCACAAGGTTCATTGACTTCTTTCAACAGTGAAGCTATTCAGGGTTAGAAGATAACCAAGCTAATTTTACGCAAGTATTTGTGGGAGCACTCAAACCTGTTGCCATGCTCAGCTCTGCCGCTTTCTCCTTTTTGCTTTACGGCGTATCGGTGTGTCGTCTTGCAAGACGAGAAAGCGTGCGATAACTTGAAGTGAGAGGATCGACTTCAAGCTCTACTATGTCTCAGAGCCATTTTTTAAAAGTCGCCTGTGTGTTGTTGGATTTTTTCTGCAGATTGTTTGCTTCTGCATTGATTACGCTGTTTGAATTCGGTAGAGTCAGGCCAGACTGTTTTTAAGCTTAGAGGAGATTGCCATATCACCCTTAACATTACTATTTGTAGGAAAATTCAGGGACGATATTCATTTCGTTTTATTTCATGTTATTAGTTATTGTGGTCTCGGGATACGTAGGATTCACGTTCACATCATCCTTCCTTGAACAGTAACGATAATGATAGTGATAATCGTTCAGTTGCATCACCCTTTCGGTGAGTGGCTGCAGTGTTACTTGAAGGAAGCATGAGGGTTGAGATACTGCCGGGTTGCCCGAGCCTAGACAGGAGCGATCGAGATGCAGTTTGGTTTCGAACCACGGTCTTCCTGCTCAGTAAGTCCGTGTCTTGTAACCATTGAGCTATCTCGACCTCGTGCGAACAGTCATCTTCCTATGCTGGTGGAGTTCTTCTGGTAAGCTTATACCAAATGGGGAAAGAACCCGAGCTTCGCTCTTATTAGAGCTCATTAGCATTGCCTATTTCGTCTTATCGGCACAAAATCTCGTCCGAATTCAAGCGGTGGCCTTCAGTTTAGGCAGATTTTCACCCACTCGTCGCCACAACCATCCCTTGATGACGATTCTTTCTGTCGTATGTGGTGAACATCTGCTAGGTATATGGTGTAATCACGTGGAGCGTATTGATCCGTATCTAGTGCGGGTGATGTTCTATGGTGGTGTGTGCATGCACTGAAACGAGGGTACTATTTGCGTGGGGGTGATCCGGTCGATAAATTAAAAGCACCTGTCTAATATACAGTGTCTTCGATGCTTTTCTAGTAAGGTTAGTGTTGTTAGTGTAATGACTACCTTATCTACTTGAACACAGTCTTAAGTATCGATCAAGATCAGACAGTCATCATCTTATATCACCTGTAGTGCAAAAGTGGAAAACAATAGCCAGTTTTTGCGCGCTAAGTACGTGTCCCAACCAACTTGGCCTAATGAGCTTTATGCGCTGCTATAGTGATTTTAATTCATCGTCAACTACTCGCTTACACCGCTTCATTGCGAACATATCAGGTGCCGCTAACGCCTGCCATAGTGTCAAGATATCGATGACTAACCTCTTGAAATCCCACCAATGATCTCAGACTGAATGAGTAAAGTTTCACAACCATCGAGTTGTCACAGTAACCTTGTAAACACAGTCCTTTAACTGTTATGGCATTTATTCCTGCCGTCGAAAATGACGGGGTTTCGTATATGTTGTTCCCGCCTTGATAATACCAGCATTGACTTCTGACACGGTGCCCAGTTAAGCAAACCGGCCAACAAATCCCAATTCCTCTCCCTGAACTTGCAGTGGGACATAAGAGGACTCGAAATCCTGGAGTAATAATTTGCGGCTGAAGGGTGCTAAATACGTATAAAAAACAGAAACCCTGGCTGAAATTCTGTCTACGAAGAAGTAAAGAGTAATCACTCATCTGCAACGCCCTTTCAGTGTTCAGCTGGCATGTCACCCGAAGAAAGCATGGAACCCAGGATAATGCCCAAGCCTAGATGGACTATGCGGTTTGATGGTCTTCAAATAACACGGTTTTGCTAGTGTTACTCAATATGTAATTTCAATGCCAAGAGTCCGAATACATTGAAGTCTGCATTGCGCAGTGAAGTCGATGACAAACGTGAACAGCAAGGAAGAGAGAGTAGCCTCGCTGAGTCTCACAAGCTGCACAGAAATTTCTGGACAGCTCGTTTCATACTTTTATGCATTCAGAATTGCGGGATTACACAACCCGAAGTATATTTCTTAGGTCCCATTTGGGGAAACTGAACCACCTCTGTGTGTGTTACCGCCACCCCACTGTATCGTTGGTCGCCCTTCAGAACCCTGTCACTGACCCGAAGGTTCGTGGTTAGAACCCGACCTCTGCATCAGGACTTCCTCTGTCTAGACTTGATAAACCTAGCAGTATCCCAGCCTTCGTGCTTTCTTCGGGTGGCATGACAGCTAGGCACCGAAACGGTTTTACAGCTGAACGATTATTTTTTACTATTCACCCCCTTGCACATTTCCCCTTTGCCCCTCGAAGTTCCTTCTGCTTTATCACAAATGAAACAACATCGAGAAGGCGCGACAATTATTTAGGTAGATCCATTCTTAGCCCTATAAACAGGTGCTTTCGACGTCGCTATTGCCTAAATTCTAAACCAGAACCGAAAGTCGGTTACCTTTTTTCCCTTGCCTTTTCACACAATCATCAGGCGGAAAGGAGGCGTACATGGTGGTTGAAGTACTTTCGAACCCATTATCGGTCAGCGGTCTGTTCCCCTTATGTATGGGAACAAACAAAGAAGAAAAGCTAACTGACCAAATATTGAGTCCGATAGTCAAACTGCCACCGTTTCGTGACGACTAGTGTACTAACCAGGAAATAAACCTGGCGACTGACGCACTGTCCCGTGAACTACTCTAACTTGAAATGCCTACATGAGACTGTGTCACCCAGCTGTTGTCCGGATGTTACACTTTACATGTTCCAGGAATCTTCCATTTTCTGCTTAGTAAATCAGGTGTGTGATATTAAGCTGTCCAGCATGCTCGGGAATAAAACCACCATTCCATTATTCCAACAGCCACAACTTCGTGATTGATAGATTTCTTGTTGACTTTAGGAGAGTTCGTCCGTCTGTAGCTAGCAATCGTACTTTCTTCACCATCAACAATGAATATTCCAGATTTCCTTTTGCTTTCAGCTGTCTGGAAATGACGTCGCTTGTGTTAACGTTGTATGGTTTTTTGAATTCCAACCTACATTAGTACACACCGTGGTGCTAAGTTGGAACGAATTGCTTGTGTCAACGTTGTATGGTTTTTTGAATGCCAACCTACATTAGTACACACCGTGGTGCTCCTCTTATGTCTATTGTATATCAAACGGTCCTTCACGATACCTGTCAGGAAAACTGCAAGACAAGGGACAAGTCAAGCGTTTAGATAGGATATTTTGGAGAGGCATTTCCCTGGCTCATGTAACCCGTGGTCTGTCTCTGCAGCACTGGGAGTGCGTCCTACTCGAAGCACTTCGTTTCGTAGGTCGTTACTCTGCACGGTGACCCACGCAACGGCAGTTAAGCATCAGTGTCAACACTGTTGTTTCTGCCTTGATGATGATGACGCGACACCCTGCGAATGGCTGTTTTGATAAAATCGGCGCTCGACGTCTAGGGTGGCTCTTTCTACGTGGCTGTCAGTCATCTTTAAGCGGATGTCCATATAATCGAAATATGACCCGCTCGTTGGAATGTGGTTCGGTACACACACGCTCACTTCGCGACCGTCGATGAGGAAACTTTATCTGTTCGGCACTTGCTGCGAACACAATCGGAGAACTACGTGCAACTGGACCGAGAGATGATTCTGCAACCGCTCCAACCGAACTGTGTCACAGTCCCGACGAGCAGCTCTCCAGTATTATTAAAACAATGGCACTTCAAGGCAGAAACACATAAGTGCTTCGTCAACTGATGGAGAATCTAAGCTCACACACCACTGCTCGAGCTAAGTGAGCCGAATTCGAGACATCGGTATAGAGGCCTATGGTCAACCAAATTGTTCCGAGCAATCAATGCACTGGATTCTGTTAATCATTGGGTTCCCAATATTGTCCTGGCTATCTTGGGTCCTGTTCTGCAGACTAGCCGGTACAGCTTCTCAGCTGCATTAGCCTCCATTTGCCCAGCTTTCTGGTCCCACTAATTCGCTCTATTCACACTATACTTCGTTCGAGCTGAGGTCTAGCAGACCATCAAGGAGAAAGATTGTGTAGTTTTTAATGGACATGGTGAATTTCCCGACTCGACAAGCACACCAGTTCTCATCCCCACAACGTGAGCTACTGGCATTCCTGAGCTTAGTAACAGAATTGTCTCCATGAAGATGGAAACAGAATTTTGGTATCATGTTTGAATTACAACATTCTTCTGTGACGCGGCGACATCGACGAAATTTGTGGTTCCCCTGGAAATTCTCCCACCTGCGAAAAGAATAATCCGGTTTTAGTAAAGAGACAAAAGTAGTCCGGATGAACAAGCAGCCTGTCTCGCCTGGTGTGCGCGGTCGTGTTCGACAGAAGTTCTTTACAACTCTGAACTTCACTCACATTGAGTACCCCTTTAACTCAATACAGAAATGGTTTGTGTCAAAAACGGGTGGGCTTGTGTCTTATGGCGGAGACTGAAACCGAACCAATGTGAATATCGCAACTTGAATTGTTTGCTCATTTATTTCATTACTGTGTGGTTCATCCTGTTTTTTCTGTTCTTCCTATTGGCCCTCTACAGTTTGTCAATCCAGACTTCACCACTTCACTCAGCGATGTTGTGGAGGAAGTTATTCAGAAGTCGCCGATAGATGCCCGGCGTGGTTTATATCGCGTACGTTTTGTCTTCCTGTTCTTATCACGTGATACACGCTAAAGTGCATACGTAAGGAATCTTAGGGTCACAGAGACTACCGAATCTGTCCTTAATCTCATTAAGGATTGTTCAAGGTGATCGGGTATCATGATCAGTTAAGGGGAAATCTGTCCGACAAGGCCTCATCAGACCCTCTTCACTTCGAACCACGAAAGCGCGTTTCGCTCTCAGTTTTTTTGCGTAAAATCTGAATTACATGCTGGTTAAAACCCATTAGTGAGTACTTCTTGAAGGTCGTGAATGTACCTACTGAATGAATTTTATTTTAAATTTAAAAAAACAAAAAACTAGCTAATCTGACGATGGTAAGGATTTGCGAAGAAAGCTGCTTATGGTGAGGATTCTACTACAATAATGATAACAAACTTTCAGCTGTAGCACCCTTCCAGTGTCTGGCTGCCCTGCCAACGGAAGGTGGCGCGAGAGCTGGGATACTGTCAGGCTTCCCAGGCCTAAGCAGGAGCAGTCGAGACACCGAGTTTGGGTTCGAACCAGTCTGTAAGGCGCGCCTGAATCAGTGAGCTATCTAGAGCTCGATGGAATTTTGTGGCTTAGTTACGGATATCCGCCTCCTCTTAGTATACATTATCTTGCGACCTGATGCACTGCGAATCTGTAAGTTACTCAGGCAGGAGTGACCATCTGGAACTCGGAACTCTCTGTCTTAGAATTTTCATCCCACCGATGCCCTTAGCGTGGGAAGCGCTTTGTCTCGAATGGTATGTGGTTGTCACAACTCGTTTATTCCAACCAAATATTTCGACGCCTTTAGGATTAAGGGTCTTGGCTCAGAGTCTTTCTTAATGATAGCCTGTTGTGAAGGTAGCACTCTCAGTGAGGAAGTTTCATTATCCAAGCAGAGAGCTAAGGAACTTAGCAGTGTATACTGGAACGCTCATTCTCAATCTGGTATAACAGCACAGGTCCGTCGCAATGAACCGGTGTAGACCTAGTTGGTTCCCCTGCACGAATGAAATATTCCTGACAGATCGAATGCAGCAAACCTTGATGGGTGGTGCCTGGCATAATGTTGCAATAACTGGTAGTGGTATTCCAAGACGTTAAAGCATGCCCATCACCTCTCACCGTCCCTGTTTCGCAACTTCGCACCACGTTATCCACCCATTTCTGAGGGGACGAGACCGTGCCCGAATTAGGCAGTTTGATACCCATGGTTGTTTGTGAAAGCCTCTCTTCTGCAGTGGCAAAAATAGATCAAACCAAAAAAGATTGTTTCTAATACAAGCTGCTTAAGATGCATGCGAAAAGCACTTATTTCTGAGAACTCTATATCTGCAGATTATTCTTTTTATACTCTCTGTGTTCCCCATACTGGTCAACGGTGATGCTTCAATCTGCTTTTTCAGAATATTGTACTGTCGGGCGGTAGTTCCATGTTCAAACATCTTGGAAAACGTCTGCAACGAGATATCAAGCAGATTGTGGATAATCGCCTGCGCTTGACTGAGGAATTGTCCTGTGGTCGGCTAAAGGTAAAGAACTCAGTTGGTCATTCCTTTTCTTTTGTTATTGAGTTGTAGTTTTTGGTCGTTATTGAATCCACTGTACGTTCAAAAGAAAAAAATTCACTTAGCTGTAGCAGCCTTTTGATGCTAAGGTGCTCAAGTCTAGACAGGAGCAGTCGAGATATAGAAGTTTGGTTCGAACCAGGACCTTCCTGCCAGTAAGTTCATGCCCTATTAACTTAGCTAGCTCGAGCTACAAAAGGAATCCACAGTTGTTAGTATATTCTACGAGTACAGTCCTTTAGCAGTTCACAAGTCCTCGCAGGGCCTACTCTAAATGACCCTTGTTCACAAGCTCTTTTCACTTTCTTACAAATTTCACTCGTTTCCTCTTGTAACCAACGCCTCAGTTTCACATCACGCCAGGTTTTTATTTTTGGTTCCACCTGTGGCTTCTAGAGCGTCTATCTATCTTCCCAAATGACCTCACATTATCTTCAACACCCGCGTTTCTCGTAGTAGTCATTCGGCAAAACTGAACCACTCGGGTACCACCCGTTCATGACCATTTTTTTCAGTTAAAATCTGTCTTCTAAATGTGTAAGTTCCTTGTCACCATCTGGTTAGAAGGTATTTCATGTCTTCTGCTTTACTTTTGTATGGAGCTACCCTTATCGATTAGGGCAAAAATTCAGTCTGGCGTTGCTCGTAAAGAACTTCATCGATGACATATCATCATCAAACTGGTTCCACCTGAACTGAACTGTTAGGGCTGAGTAGACGTAGTCAGTTGATCATATTGGGATATTTGTGCCAACCAATTGAGTTTCTTTTCTTTCTGTTTTAGCCAACTCCGATTGAAGTCAAAATTGTCACCCACCCAATGCAGCGCTACGCCGTCTGGTTCGGTGGCTCAATCCTTGCGGACACGGTAAGATAATTCATTATTTTTTTTAGCAATTTATCTCTGCTATCACTGTAATTTCCCACAACCAGTTGTGTGAATCCATTAGCCCACTTTTCTAACATATGTTGAATAGATGCAGCCTTAAGTTATTCAACATTTGGTCTATGGCACTGGTAAAGTCATATCACTTCAGTCTAGGCTCTGTGTCCCACCGACCGGGATCAAACAGCTCCCAGTACCCACAGGATAAGAAAATTTCACCTGTACACTTGTTTGGTCTTCTGAATAGTCACCCGTCATCATTGAAAGTGGCACTAGTGAACGCTAGCATGCCCTGCCTGGAGTATTAGCAATGTCTACATGTGGAAAAGTCCTCTCACACTTTCTAGGCGGAGACTGATGGCTAGACCGTAATTGGCATCTATTAACAGTCATATCTAACCGCGTCTTAAACTAAGCCTGGTGATGGTCATACCAGACTTTCTGTGAAAACCTGGTCGCACTGATAGTGTGCAAAGATTTTGCAATATTTTTATCATCTGTTCTCTAGGTAGGTTATTGATCGCCCATGTGTTTGAGACATCCGTAATCAGGCAGTAATAACTAGTCTTGCGGCCCCTGTAAAGAGCGTCTTGATTTTTCCGTTGATTCGTTTCTCGATTGTCAGCAGTTTGAAGACACCTCATTCTGGCTGCCCGTAGATACCAACCAAATTCAACCTCAACTTTAGCCTTATGTTTGTGACCCTTCTGTCGCTGGTCTCGTGCGCTGCACTACGATGTACTGTTAGTTTTCGAACAGTTTATCAGCATTGTTTTGGAAAGTATTATTTTTAGTATATGGTCGGACGGTCACTTGAAGAAGCGCGCAATGTAGTTCTTGGGAATTTCAGCTCGAACTGTAGCTTCATTCTCTACATTACCATCTCCATTACTCCCTTACTTTTATGTAGTAACGGTATTTTTCTCAGTTTAGCTCTCGTTCTGAGCCACCCAATCTAGCGTTCATTTCAAAACAATCACCAAAGGTAAACAAGATATATTAACGCCCAAAACGAAGTCAAGAACACTTGTACAGTGTTTCATATAATTAGCGTGAGCAGCAACATCTTTCTGGAAATTATGACGCCTTCTGGCAATCGGCATTCGACCAATACTGGGTCACGATTGGCTGTTGGGTCCAGACTTTCGATCAATCAGATCTCGTCTTGATGCCGGACTGGCAAGCGTCCCGAAATTTTGACCAATCTTGCGTGGGCTAGGATTCTCGGCCTTAGCAGCGCCTGACTGCGAGCGGTAAAACGGGATCCGCGTGGAATTCCGTCTAACAGTTCAATTTCACAACTGGTCATTAGGGAATGGAGTTTGGGGAATGGGTTTGGTACGATGGACGAAAAACATCCACTTGCGGATTACGTTTGTGTTGACGGAACATTATCGAATCTCTCTCTCTCTCTCTCTGAATATGCTGCACTTAGGCAGCCTCAGGTTAAGCTGGCGTGAGGTTCCAGATATCGCGATATAGTTTTGATACAACGCGCCACCTATGAGGTTACAGAAAACTTCGACAGCCCATCACCGGTTCCGTGCTTCCTGAGGCTCATCAGTTACACTTGGACCCCAAATTGTTTGCAACTACATTCATTTGCAAATTAACTGTTAGCTTTTCAGCGTTATTTTAACACTGAAGTTGACACTAGTAACACCCGTGTCAGATTCAGTATGCCCTACCGTGAACAATGCAGTGTCCGTCATTTTTGGGAAAGTCACCATACGCCTTTCCGTTGAAAGTATCCAGCTTTTCTCATGTTTTATGGACCGCTGTATATGAGACAAGTCCCTCCGTTTACGGAAAAGACATTGAAGCGGATCGTAGTATACCACTTCTTGACGGTTTTTCGTAAATAATGAGGCTTATTACGCCTGTTGTATCCGATGATTATCCTAAACATCAGTTGTGATAACAACATTTGGTTATGCTATCGATACACGCCGTGATATGGTTATAATTTGGTTGCTGTTGTCGAATAGCTGTTTGTCATAAAACAGCAGGCCACCTTTCTGTGGGTAAATCCTATGCATCACGCTTATTCCAAGATTTCCGAGCTCTCGCCATCTCCTGTTTTTAGCCCTTCCAGATTTCTTCAACAGCTTTGTATGCATGTCTTATATTTTCCCAATGACCTAAATGAATCTGTTCACCCACTGTAGTGCGCATTGATGAGAAATTTCAGACCCCATGGTTGTCAGAAATTCGTACAACACCCGGTATCTCTAGAAGTTATCTTTTTGTACTTCATATCTTCCGGAATGCACATTCGTTATGTTTTCCTGAAGAAACACTATTCATAAGGTTGCTAAACACTCTTCGACAGCTCACCTCCGGCTTTGTCCTACTTGAGGCTCAAGTGTCGTGCCAACTGAAACTTGTGCCTTTTTTGCAGCACATTCAGTTAAAAAATATCATGAACGAGCTACTCAGCTGGAATTTAGTTGAGTCTGTTGATGCTCTTGTGAAAATGAGTGTACTTTGCGTACATTCCTGATACACCAATCAATCACTAGTCACCATTAGTCGCATTTTCCGGCTTATTTGTTCACTTGGAACCCTTTCCCATGCACAAATTCTGGCTACACAACTCTACGGATACTTTCTCACGCCCCAAAAGTGCTTGTCTAAATGTGCCGTGGTCTATTCGGATTTTTCAGAATGAGTTCTACTCAGTCTGTCACACGAAAGCTCAGTACGAGGAGTACGGACCATCAATTTGTCGCCACAACCCAGTTTTCGGTACGATGACCTAAGCGAGGACCTGACAATCCGGAGACCCAACGGGCAATACATTATTTTCTTGCCGGTTGCCTTGCCGGATGTTCCCACATGCATGCGTGTTTACGAACCAAAATTTGTCCGCTCTAATGATGTTTACCAGTTAAAACTGACGCTGATACCTTCTACTGCTGTCGCCACTGCCGTTCGACTCTGTGATTTTTTGTGCGGTTTCTTCTTTGTACTTTGTCACATAACAAACTCCAACCAATAACTTTTTGATGCTGAATAAAAATCAATATCCACTCTATTCATACAAAGTTTATGAGTGCAACTTACCGGCTTGTCGTTAACCGTGATCCATATGAAGGTGGGTTGTAGTCAATCAATCTACGGAACAGAGAAACCTCGTCAAGTATGCGTACGCGCTCCAGGGGAGCTCTTCTTGTGTAGTTCCATATTGTTTCTCGTGCTTTTGTGGTTTCTTGGATCCAAGGCCTAAGAATTTGAATTTGTGGATTTAATAAAAAAAAGTTAGGTTTAGTGGTGATAAATTTACATCACCTTGGATCACGTTGTCCACCTGTTGACATCAACAGAAGAGATGGGCGGATTACAAAGCAAGACGGGGAGTGTCAGCACCCTGGGATAGCTAACTGCTGTAATAACCGGCACGATCGCGCGTTCCCCTTTTGTGGTCTATTACACTTTGAGGTATCGATTTGTCTGCCTCTCATGGCGGTAACCATATCGGTCGCAAGCTAACCGTATGTCTGTTGAATAGACATTTCATGATTGCTTAGGTGCTGATGACTACGCAGTGCAGTCGAATAAGATAGCCGTACATCGAACGTGCAGTTCCACATCAAATATTTCTTGGATGGAGAGGTATGTTGTGTATGGTGTCTACCAAGTGCTTTTGAAATTCAACTGATTCGTTGGCATCCAGGACGCATCCGCCGGTCAACAGCGATAGGATCAGAGGACACTTGCACATACCTAGTTAAAGATAAACGGCTTACACGGACCTGAATATGGTTCCAAGTTCAGGCTGGAGAAGATAAGATCAGCGGCAAACTTGCAGAAGCATGTTGCAAGTTACCAGCTGTCCCAGTTTTGATAGCAAGCAAGATGATCAGAACGAGTAACCCAATGCTGAGAGTACGGCATTTCTGTCGATCAGGTGTTGCCTGTGGATGGGGTCCAGTCCACTGACGTTTCTTTGGTAGTTTAGGATGAGATAGCCGGCGACAGATGGGTTCTCTTCCACTCAGGCACTCTTAATTCGCGCATCTCCCTGTGGCTTGACCGGACATTAGTGACTTTCAAAATGACCCCTAGTCACCACGTGGCCGAAAACTCCATCCCTATGGAGACAGCAGCCCGCCAGAACTATCTGAAACCAAGTTTGCTCGAGGGTCGCTACAAGGGGCATTCGGCTGTCCTTGAGTTTCATTTTTATTCCATAGACGAGTTATCGGTCATCCGTTCTCAGGGACCTACTCAGTGTAAATTGGATCTCACGCTGGATGCCTCTGATCATAGATCTTTTGGTAGCTTCAGCGTTCCCTATCCGATCTGCCCGCTAAGTCCGGAGGACTGACTAATTAGTCTGTTACTCCGCCAGTAGTATAATAGAAACAAAAAACTACTTTGATGTCGGAGTGCGTATTGGAAGTGTTCCCAAAATGTTTATTTCGGTAGTCAAAGGCAGCGATTACCTTGGTAATCCGAGTATCAAAAATGCAGACAGGGTGCCACCGAGGTAGCTCGGTACCTTAGTGACCAATTAGGATTGGGTATACTTGGTTCAACACTTGCTGCTTCCCAGACAAATGCTTTGGTTAGTCGGTGCGATTCAACCTCCGAATGCTGAACTAAAGCTTGGCCATCCGCAAAATTGGCATTGAAATTTTTGAACCATGAAACTTGTGGCCAGGAGACGTTTCGAGTTGAAAGGCTGACGGAATTAAGGGACTTTACCGTGCAATTCCCCTTCAGATGAAGATTGAGCAGAGTACACGGTAGAACACAATCATGCTTAACCGGGAAATTTTCAAATTCGGCAGAGTTGGGTCAACAAGTACGCAGGTTAAGGTGCAGACGTAACGAGGTTCAGGACCGATCTCCGCATCTCAGCTGCTTCCGTCTAGGTTCGGGCAACCTGTCAGTACCTCAGCACTCGTACTTTCTTCGGGTGTTATGGCATCTGTGTGCCGATTTTCTGTGTTTTCCTTGCAGCTCAGAATCCTGCAGGAATATTTTCTACCTGAATATCTGCGTCAAACCTGTTGAGGCATAGCAAGTGTTAGGATCTTGCCTACTGAGCAGTGTACACTTATTCCCGGATAGTTGGCCGTTTCTTATCGGTTCCGTTTTTTCATGGTGGCATGATGGCGGCAGTTGCAGGATTGTGCAGATCTGATCAAAAAATCGTTTCTCACTTTCGTTAAAATTGATCCGAATACTTAGACAGATAATCCATTTTCTCTGTCAGCATTTCCGAACTGAACTTCAATCATTACTCGTCGAGATTTTGCTTTTTTGGGTAGATCAGACGATCTATCCTCATCAGAGCTTGAAGTTACGGGTGAGTTAGTTCGAACTCATGTTAGATGTTTCTTTAAGTAATTCTGTAGAGCAAGACCTTCAGGAGGGTAGTAGTCAGTATGCCTTCAAGTGCTTTGTGCTTCCTGTCCATCGGAGTATCCTGGCTGCATTAGAGTTACTACATTGTCGGTCCATAAGTTTTCAGTACCCTCCATAGTTGTAGAGTCATCGTTCTGTAATAAGACAGGATTTCTCAGTTCGCCTAAACTCATTTGTACGGTTGGCCTAGAACTTTGGCTCCCACATTTAGAGCTCTTTCTGGGCCAATGCATATGACGGATAGTAGAGTTGATGAAAACTGCATCTTTCTCACCAATTCTGGAAGACATTGGTGCATTATTTGGTAAAATTGGCCATGATGCCTGATCCTTTTAAAGTAACGTGATCCTTTGCCCGATTTCATTGTTATCCAAGTGTTTGCCGCACCGTTATGCTGGACGACCTTTTGGTAGTTGATCAGGTAGGTCACCCACCCAACATTGCACTGATGTCTCCCCGTATGGTGACGAAGCGCTTGCAAGCCAACTGCCAAGCTGGGTGAACAGATCAACAGCCAGTAGACTGTTAGTCTTCCGGTTACATCACGTGTCGAGGACCCGAAATATATAAGTTCCAAGTCCTTTTCTCTTTGGCCACCCAATGGCGTCATTGCGATCCTCATTGGTTCGAACCATAATCCAGCAGCTGACTGACTATTCTAGAAACCGCTTCACCAAGACCACCGCCTCCAGAATCGGACCTAATGTATTGGTATGGCCTGGCCCATGGGCACCTGCACAGCGGATGCATTAAATGTGGCGCCAGGGTGAACATCTTGGATGAGGAATTGAATCAAACAATATGTAGGCCAAGAAAGGCTTTTGGCGGAACCTCCAGAGTAAACTATACGGAATGCAAAACCCTTGCTGTTCTACCGCCGTCTTCCATTCAAGGGTACTGAGATCACTGAAGGCTGGTGCAAGGATTACTAATGACCTTTAAGAGAACATTTTGTGCTTCATGGATGAATGGATGTAATTTTTACCATCATCATGTAATAGTTAAGGACAATATTCTTCACCAGACCATCTCAGCATATCTCTATGAGTTTGTCTGCTTCGTGAGCTGTTTTGGCCGAAGAATTGTCAAAATGCATGTCCGGGAATATGCCATCTGTTGGGCGGAAGAGACGCTGAAACAATATAATCACATCTTGACAGAATGCACCATTCACAAGGCTGCTATACAACAACGAATAGCCATCTTGATGAGAAACAACACGCAGAAGGTGCCTGCGAACTCTTCGACAGTTCGCGGCCGGTTTAGCCATTCTAGGGGCTCATCATTTTTCAACATTCTTCGTAGCATATTTCGTCAAATCAGTACACTGGGGTATCTTGAATGTTGTGCCAGCTGAAACATTCGACCCCCACGTGTAACATACTTAGTTGAAGAACATAACAAACGAGCGATTCACCTGGAATTCAGCTGAGACTCCCATCATAACACATTCGGTTTGCGAATGAGTGTACTTTATCCATAAGCAGTTATATATTACCCAAACTTGAGACTGGACACGCGCTTATCATATCAGCTGCTATGGAGCCAATTTATTAGGTGAAATTCAGAATGCTGAGATTTTGAATAACTGAGCTTCTTACCGCAAAAGCCTAATCTGAGCATACAGAGACGTTTTGTGTGGACAGTGAGTATCCCATGAATGAACAATCACGTATCAGTCATAACCACTGATTATCGACGTTAACCGGATTTACATTTGTGTCATTTTGAGGGATCCCATTAGCCCTCTCAATGTTCAGTCAGGTAGAGGAAATGTTGAATGGGTTGTGTTCGCCCAAATGGTCTTGTTCTGATTTGACTATGATATGAGA